>NC_079223.1:49850355-50005355 GCF_029633865.1 Lampris incognitus | reverse complement strand
ATCCGTTATCTTGCGGATAGCAAACTGCGCTTCTGCCTGGGCGAACCATGTTGTTGCCGATGACTCCCAGAACTCTGGCAATTTGGGAGAAACCGCGTTGATTTCGTCAACCATGTTCGTCTGAAAGATTGTCTCTGATAACTACCAAGAGACAAACGTCGGGGTCACCAGTGTAGAGGAGCTCAATCAGGAGTCGTGACAACTTTCTCTTTCGGCTTCACAACGTGCACCATTTATTCCTTCACCATTACAACAATAACAAAAAAAACCCGCGCAGCGGAAGTGTGTCACTGTGAACACGAACCGAGAAAACAGCAGCTGTAAACAAACGTTCCTACTAGCTCAATAAGGGGCATTATGTATCCCTATAACCACTACACACGTATATACAGTTTGAAAGTCTCTCTGCTATCGGTTTGCTGCTACGTCAGACCATGAACCATGAGCCCGCGTGCACACTGAATAACTCACCAAATGCAGGGTTTCCGCTCCATCAACTGGCTTTTCCTGAACAGAAGTGCACCTGGCTGCAGCCGCGATACTGACAATGAACAAATACCACCAACTTGGTTGCATGGCAACACAGTTTCTTCTTCACGTTAACGCAACATCTGGGCCTATTTAAATACAGCAGCTACATTTGTACACGATGACGTCACAGCCTCCGTTTAAAACTGACGTCTTACCAGTTTTGCAGTGAGTAACTAATGTTAGGACTTTATTTTTTACATTATATTTTGTTGTTACTGAGGCGGAATCAGCCAAGGGACATGACCGCCTTTTTCCAGAAGGGGGCACCAAAGTCAACACAAACTGCGTGGCACGTGCGTCTAGCATTTCTAGCAGTTCAAGCAGTCTTTTGCGATACGTATATCGCGCGTGTTGACATCGCGATGGAGGTAAATGTTCGATATATTGTGAAGCCTTATAGTCCAGTGAGTCACGTAAATTCTTTATGAGACAGTACAAGCTAGTTTCATGCCATCAACAGTCATCAGCTGTCAATCTTTTTTTTGCTTACAGCGTGAAACTGTCTCATAAACAATTTACTTGACTCACCGGATCATTTTGCTCCTTATTTGTTGAACACTTTGCCTACCGTTGAGTGTTTCTTTATACACAGCTTTATATATATTGGAACGATCACGGATCAATTGGCTCGGTAGTCCTTGGCTAACGGGTCGGACCCTTTAGTCGACTGGTTAACGTTGTCACCCGCGGTGTGGAAGATACGGGTTCGCGTCCCGGCTGCGGCGGTACCCGGGCTGCGGCGGTACCCGGGCTGCTCCCGCTAAATTCGCTGCATTGGTGTCAGAAGTGGGATCCCCGGCTGTGACGGTTCGGCCCCCCGGGGACGCCCTATCCCGAAGGAGGAGGGTAACCTACACGAATAAGTAGACCCGTTAGCCAAGTCAGGCCCTTTAGTCGGCTGGTTAACGTTGTCGCCCGCGGTGCAGAAGCCACGGGTTCACGTCCCGGCTGTGACGGTCCGGCCGGACTGCCCCCCCCCCCCGAATTCGCTACTATATATATGTATATATATATATATATATAATTTCATCTCTCATGACAACGTGACTTACATGACCAATGTTACTAGAAAACTCTGACATCAACTGACTCCGTCACCAACTCTTGAAGCCACCTTACATTGTATTTATTATTTCTGCTGATGTGTTAACCGCTCCAGGGATGTCATGAGTCAAGAGTTTTCATTAGAAAGTTGTTTTATTTGTCAGATTTTCACTGATTTTGACATGACCTGCTAGCTCATCTTTGTTATTACGTGGACTGCTGAGCTTTGATCGTAGGTTGACACACTTTGTAGGGGAAACTGTGTCACCAGCCGGTCCCCCCTGCGTCCCCCGGTCTCCATATAGTATTCTGATACTTTACTGCACTCACATCGGGGTTCCTCTCCCACATCGGCGAGGGACGTCTCACGTAGTATGTGAGCAGCCTGTCACAGTTCCTTCTCTGTGTGATTTCACATGGCTGAAACGGCTTATAACGCGGATCAGGGACTTGTCGGCATGTGCCTCTACACCGATGTCATCAAGAGGGGTGCAAACACGTGTTCTCATCAAGAGGGGTGCAAACACGTGTTCTCATCAAGAGGGGTGCAAACACGTGTTCTCATCAAGAGGGGTGCAAACACGTGTTCTCATCAAGAGGGGTGCAAACACGTGTTTTCATAGCGGGGGAAACATGTGGCGGCCTTTCCTACTGCAGGACTGACAGTCCAAACCCCACCAAACATCTGGACTTCTGTAGCAGGGTGGATATTAATCATAATAATAATTATAATAATGACAATAATAATAAATAATAATAACAAAACAATAATTAATGATTAATAATAATAATGACCAAAACAATAATTAATAATAATAATATATTTATTCATAAAGCGCTTTTCAAAATACTCAAATATGCTTTACATAAGTTGAAATAAACATAAAAGCAACACACCAAAAACATAAAACACGCAACACTAATGATAATAATAATAATAATAAATTAAACTTATATAGCGCTTTTCTAACAATCAAAGTCGCTTTACAATAAACGGGGTGAAACAAGACAACAGCTACACACAACACAGACTAGAGGCAATTCGGAACAGGTGAGCTGTAATTAGTGATGTGAGTGTAGACAGATGGGCGCAGTCGCTGATGTGTTTGCGGAGGGCGTTCCAGAGGGAAGGGGGTCCAGAGGGAGGGGGTCCAGAGGGAAGGGGGTCCAGAGGAGGGGGGTCCAGAGGGAAGGGGGTCCAGAGGGCGAGGTTCCATAGGGATGGGGTTCCAGAGGGAAGGGGTTCCAGAGGGAAGGGGGTCCAGAGGGAGGGGTTCCAGGGGGGAGGGGGTCTAGAGGGAAGGGGTTCCAGAGGGAGGGAGTTCCAGAGGGAGGGGGGTCCAGAGGGATGACGTTCCAAAGGGAGGGGGGGGTCCAGAGGGATGGGGGTCCCGAGGGAGGGGAGTTTGGTGCTTGGTCCTGTGTGGTGGAGACCGGAGTTCGACAAAACCACCAGCAGAGGGAGTGCTTCATCTTTGAATTGCTGCTGGGTCCTGAGCAGAGATGACTGTAACTTCTGCTACTTCTGTTGCATCCTGCCAACACGGAACAACATGAAGGAGAGAGAACACGATGGAGCAGTCTCACATTTGCAGCCTGCAGCTGTATTTCTTGTAACGAAGAGTTGATTATTTTTATGCTTTTGTTCAGTAACAAGCCATCGCTTTGAAATATTTCACCCAGGGGAGAATGAATAAACATGCAAATCAATCAATCAATCAATCAATCAATCAATCAATCAATCAATCAATGAATCAATCAATGAATCAATCAATCAATCAGTCAGTCAGTCAATCAAAATTGATATAGCACATATCATATATTAAAATGCCGTGCAATGCGCTTTACATGAAATGGAAGTGCACAGATAGATGGATAGATAGATAAAAGAAGAAAACAGACAGAATAATAAACTAGAATGTGACTTGAACCAAAATAAAAACGATTAAAGTAGAAAAGGCAGCGCTCATAAATGTTCAACAGCAAAACCATCCAGTCAGCATCTGCATCCGTTTTATCAAGCGAGCTAAACCTTCTTCTGTAGTATCTCTGTTTCATTACCTTATTGTACGTGACAGTACTCAGACCAGTGGAGACGTCATGCTGTACACTTACCAGTCTGATCTGCATTTACCAGTTTGAACATGTTTATCCATCCATCCATCCATCCATCCATCATCCACACCGCTTATCCTGCTCTCAGCAGCCTATCCCAGCAGTCATTGCGCGGCAGGCGGGGAGACACCCTGGACAGGCGGGGAGACACCCTGGACAGGCGGGGAGACACCCTGGACAGGTGGGGAGACACCCTGGACAGGCGGGGAGACACCTTGGACAGGCGGGGAGACACCCTGGACAGGCGGGGAGACACCCTGGACAGGCGGGGAGACACCCTGGAAAGGCCACGAGACCATCACAGGGCCATTTGACAGAACAGCTTGAATATGCAAGGAGGAGACACAGGACGTCAACCTCCTCTGCGTTTTTCAACTTGCTGTTCTGTTTTTCTCCACTCCACCTGGAGGCGCTGTTGCTTTTCCTACCAGTTTATAGTACTAGTTTATTTTACCAGTTTTTTTTACCAGCTTATTCAACCAGTTTATTTTAAGGGAAGTGGCCCTGTTAGAGTTGAAAAGTTCTTCTTACTCTTAAATTTCAGATATGAAACCTTGAACAGTCATGGTGTAGTGGAACTCACTTCCTCTTATCCAGCCAATGTCTTATTGACCCTTTGCTGACCGTTTGACTCGTTAACTGACCCACCAACCAGAGGACTTGTACGCATAGCAGGTGTTGATGTACCTCAGTCTGACATGTATATTCTACACGAGTCTCATATATGACCTCATATGTGACCTCATATATGACCTCATATGTGACCTCAGCTCTTTGTTACCCTATATGTGACCTCATATGTGACCTCAGCTCTTTGTTACTCTACTATATGTGACCTCATACACTACCGTTCAAAAGTTTGGGATCACCCAAACAATTTTGTGTTTTCCATGAAAAGTCACACTTATTCACCACCATATGTTGTGAAATGAATAGAAAATAGAGTCAAGACATTGACAAGGTTAGAAATAATGATTTGTATTTGAAATAAGATTTTTTTTACATCAAACTTTGCTTTCGTCAAAGAATCCTCCATTTGCAGCAATTACAGCATTGCAGACCTTTGGCATTCTAGCTGTTAATTTGTTGAGGTAATCTGGAGAAATTGCACCCCACGCTTCCAGAAGCAGCTCCCACAAGTTGGATTGGTTGGATGGGCACTTCTTTGAGCAGATTGAGTTTCTGGAGCATCACATTTGTGGGGTCAATTAAACGCTCAAAATGGCCAGAAAAAGAGAACTTTCATCTGAAACTCGACAGTCTATTCTTGTTCTTAGAAATGAAGGCTATTCCATGCGAGAAATTGCTAAGAAATTGAAGATTTCCTACACCGGTGTGTACTACTCCCTTCAGAGGACAGCACAAACAGGCTCTAACCAGAGTAGAAAAAGAAGTGGGAGGCCGCGTTGCACAACTGAGCAAGAAGATAAGTACATTAGAGTCTCTAGTTTGAGAAACAGACGCCTCACAGGTCCCCAACTGGCATCTTCATTAAATAGTACCTGTTAGAGCCTGTTTGTGCTGTCCTCTGAAGGGAGTAGTACACACCGGTGTAGGAAATCTTCAATTTCTTAGCAATTTCTCGCATGGAATAGCCTTCATTTCTAAGAACAAGAATAGACTGTCGAGTTTCAGATGAAAGTTCTCTTTTTCTGGCCATTTTGAGCGTTTAATTGACCCCACAAATGTGATGCTCCAGAAACTCAATCTGCTCAAAGAAGTGCCCATCCAACCAATCCAACTTGTGGGAGCTGCTTCTGGAAGCGTGGGGTGCAATTTCTCCAGATTACCTCAACAAATTAACAGCTAGAATGCCAAAGGTCTGCAATGCTGTAATTGCTGCAAATGGAGGATTCTTTGACGAAAGCAAAGTTTGATGTAAAAAAAATCTTATTTCAAATACAAATCATTATTTCTAACCTTGTCAATGTCTTGACTCTATTTTCTATTCATTTCACAACATATGGTGGTGAATAAGTGTGACTTTTCATGGAAAACACAAAATTGTTTGGGTGATCCCAAACTTTTGAACGGTAGTGTATGTGACCTCAGCTCTTGGTTACTCTACTATATGTGACCTCATATGTGACCTCAGCTCTTGGTTACCCTATATGTGACCTCATATGTGCCCTCAGCTCTTTGTTACTCTACTATATGTGACCTCATATGTGACCTCAGCTCTTGGTTACCCTATATGTGACCTCATATGTGCCCTCAGCTCTTTGTTACTCTACTATATGTGACCTCATATGTGACCTCAGCTCTTGGTTACCCTATATGTGACCTCATATGTGCCCTCAGCTCTTTGTTACTCTACTATATGTGACCTCATATGTGACCTCAGCTCTTGGTTACCCTATATGTGACCTCATATGTGCCCTCAGCTCTTGGTTACTCTACTATATGTGACCTCATATGTGCCCTCAGCTCTTGGTTACTCTACTATATGTGACCTCATATGTGCCCTCAGCTCTTGGTTACTCTACTATATGTGACCTCATATGTGACCTCAGCTCTTGGTTACCCTATATGTGACCTCATATGTGACCTCAGCTCTTTGTTACTCTACTATATGTGACCTCATATGTGACCTCAGCTCTTGGTTATCCTATATGTGACCTCATATGTGCCCTCAGCTCTTTGTTACTCTACTATATGTGGCCTCATATGTGACCTCAGCTCTTCGTTACCCTATATGTGACCTCATATGTGCCCTCAGCTCTTGGTTACTCTACTATATGTGACCTCATATGTGACCGCAGCTCTTGGTTTCTCTACTATATGTGACCTCATATGTGCCCTCAGCTCTTAGTTACCTCGTTACGCTGACATTCAGTCATATAAGCTTTCTGTAGACAGATATTAGGAACAAATAAAAAGGCTATATTTCGCCAATCAGCTGTAGCATCTTTGAAGATATAATCACGAGCTGCAAGAAAAGATCAAGTTACTACAAAGAAAACGTACAAAACATGGTGTCAGTGTCTGAACCACATGGGGACGGTCCACCATGTCATCAAGCACTGAAAGAAGTGTCATACAAGACAGATATTGACAGACAGCTCGCTCGATAGATTGCCAAACACACCGAATCAATTGCACAGTAATATTGATTTGACCCAACATTGTGTCAGAGCAATTTTATTTGCTAATTTTCCACTTAGTTGTGTTTTTCTGCGCCATGACCTCCTAAATTATCTATCTAGCTGCATCCCGTGAGCCCAGTTTGAAGCCAGGCGTGGGTAGGAAGTGTAGAATAGTGATGATTTTCAATTTACAAACATTTAAGAACTGTGACAAGTTTGCCGCCAACGTCCTGAAATGGAAATAAGGAACGCCGGCGGGGTACCCTGCCGTATAGTACTAGGGGTACTATATGGCTGAGGAATTCTAACTACTGTGGACCTATAGCAAATATTTTATTACTGCATAATGCAAATCATGTTTCCGGTAGCCATACCAACATGTACACTTGTCTCTGCCACATGACGGAAGCTAAGCAGGTAATGGCTTGGCTCGTACTTAGATGGGGGACCTCCCGGGAAAAACTGAGTTACTACAGGAAGTGGTGTTGGTGGGCCAGTAGGGGGCAGTGT
Source organism: Lampris incognitus (assembly GCF_029633865.1). NCBI lineage: Eukaryota > Metazoa > Chordata > Actinopteri > Lampriformes > Lampridae > Lampris > Lampris incognitus. The sequence goes on along the minus strand of NC_079223.1, from coordinate 49,998,069 downwards.
TGCCTCTGGTCCTAATAATAATAATAATAATAATATTAAAAATCCCAATGCCCCAGTGCAGTGACGGGGACACTGTCGGATAAGACATTAAACCAAGGTCCTGACTCACTGTGGTCATTAAAGATCCCATGGCACTTATCACAAAGAGTAGTGGGTTCCCCGGTGTCCTGGCAAAATTCCCAAACTGGCTGTCTCCATCTGGCCACCTAATCATCTTCCATGTAATTGGCACAGTGATTCCTCCCTCTCCACCTCAAGCTAATGTGTGATGAGCGTTCTGGTGTTTCCGGTGTCGGAAGACGGCGGCGCGAATTCACCTTTGCGGCGGCCTCACCCAGCACCGTCCATGCAGTGTCTTTGTCCACGTCTGCGTAAGGTTTGTCTTTGTTTGATGGCTGGGCGAGCTGGCGCTGGGTCGGCTGGGAGAGCGGGGCATGCTAAGCTAACTGCTAGCCCATGCAGACCGGCAGTTCTGGCAGTCATCCTGGCTGGCGTTCGTTTCCTTGGAAAGTGTTTTATATGTGCTAGTTTGGGTATGTGTGTTCTTGTAGTTTTTGGACGTGTTGTTGTCTTTGTGTTGTACTGATGTGGGCTGGGGGAAACGGCATTTCCTTTCATTTCATGTACGCAAGTGCATGAAGTGAACACCCCGGTATCACGTCTTTTCGTGTCATAGTCACGAATGATTGATCTATGGATTCGTGCTGTGCAACAATACGTGCTGACCAGCACGAAATACAAATGTATTTCACTTGGACGGCTGTTTCGTGTCTGTACCACGTTGTTGTTGTTTTTTCCTCTTTTTCTGTCAATCGGGACTCGGGAGCGCAGAAGCCGTATAGGTTAGGGTTAGGGCCGGAGAGGATCGACCTGTGGATTTTAAAGACATCTTTAACCCTTGATACCTCAACAATATGACAGGCTAGTGTTATGCCCATCCGTTTTCATTATTTCTCCTTCGATTCTGAAAAATCAAGCTTGTTTTGGTCAGTTTTAGTAGCGGAAGGCTACGTTAGCCTACCCATTGAAAGTCATGCTTGAGTGTCACGAAAAAAAAGAAGGTAAGTTCGTGTTCGTGTACACGAATCAATAGATTAAATGTAATGACTATTTCACGAACTGCCGTGATATCGGACAAATAAAGTGTTCGTGAGTGTTCCTGAAAATGACTGCCGTGCATGGTGCTACACATTGGTGGTGGTTGAGGTGAGTTTTCCCCTTCAATGTGAAGCACTATGGATATCTAGAAAAGCGCTATATAAATGTAATGATTATTATAAAAATGCCCACTTACTTGGCACTCCCTGCAGCCTTTCACTCGTGCAACGCTTTTCTCCCGATGCATGTTGTTTGACGTCACAAATTCCTGCATGGCTAGTGGAGAGAACCTGGTGGCAGTGGCCTTGTACACGTTCTCACTCACGAATCCCAGCCATTGGCAATCATTTTCCCATTCTCTTCTGGACTTCTATATTCTCTTCTTTTTTGTGCCGGCAGACTACGTTTGCAGGTTGCTATGTTTTAAATCTCGCGCTGCAGTCAGGCGTATCGTAGCAACACTGAGTGACAGTCAGGCGTATCGCAGCAACACTGAGTGACAGTCAGGCGTATCGTAGCAACGCTGAGTGACAGCGTGAGAAGCGCATTCTCTGTTTGGTAGTGCAGCAGCATGACAGACATGCTGAGGGATATGGGTTTCCTTCTGTCTCGTACAAATGGCGCCGTCTTAATGGTCTAAATATCTCTCGCCCATCTGCACTGAATTGATTCTCCAAAATACAGAACAAAGTGTGTCCCATATGTTAGATACCGAGCACGTTTTTAGTTTACAATTGCGGGAAGATTCTGTATTTTACAGGATGGTTGGCAGCGATTTCAGAGAATAATAATTACAGTTATTATTTTTTAGGGGTGGAGATGAAATTTGTGTGCTTGAGCACCCCAGACGAGACTCTAAAATAGCCAATATTTCGACCATCTGTGCTGTTAAGTTTGAGTTCCAAGATGGCGTCATATGCTGCACAGGCTGTCAAAATGCTGAAGTAAAACATTTTACCCCACCTGTGGGACTGCAGGGACTTTGGGGATCATGAGCATATTTTTAAAGATGCTATAGCTGTTTGAGAAAGGTAAATAAAATGTATGTGCTCGATTTATTCCTTAAAGCTGTCAACGCTTACTTGACTGAATCTCAGAGTAACAGAATGATACGAGACAAACAGGGGAAGCCGCATATTGGGGCTAATTCACAGGTTCCCAACCTCGGGGTCGCGACCCCAAGTGGGGTCGCATGGGATTGAAATGGGGTCGCCTGAAATTTCTAGTAATTCATCATTGCAAATAATAATAATTATTATAGTAATAAAAACACCAACCCAGCCACTGAGGATGCACAAGCCAGTGCATCCTTAGTGCCGGTCCCAAGCCCGGACAAATGGGGAGGGTTGCGTCAGGAAGGGCATCCGGCGTAAAATCTTTGCCAAATCAAATATGCGGATCATAAATAAGATTTACATACCGGATCGGTCGAGGCCCGGGTTACCAACGACCGCCACCGGTACTGTTAACCAGCAGGGTGTCGGTGGAAACTATGCTACTGTTGGGCGAAGGAGAAGGAGAGGAGGAAAGCATGTCCAGAGGCAGCTAGAGAGGAGGAAGGGTAGGCATGTGGAGGTGAGAGTTGGAACTTTGAATGTTGGCACTATGACTGGTAAAGGGAGAGAGCTGGCTGACATGATGGAAAGAAGAAAGGTAGGCATACTGTGTGTGCAAGAGACCAGGTGGAAGGGGAGTAAGGCCAGGAGTATCGGAGGTGGGTTCAAACTCTTCTACCATGGTGTGAATGGGAGGAGAAATGGGGTAGGGGTAATTCTGAAGGAAGAGTATGTCAAGAGCGTGCTGGAGGTGAAGAGAGTGTCAGACAGAGTGATGAGTATGAAGCTGGAAATTGAAGGTTTATTGCTGAATGTTATAAGCGCATATGCCCCGCAAGTTGGGTGTGAGATGGATGAAAAAGAAGAATTCTGGAATGAGTTGGACGACATGGTGGAGAGGGTACCCAAGGAGGAGAGAGTGGTGATTGGAGCGGACTTCAATGGACATGTTGGTGAAGGGAACAGAGGTGATGAGGAGGTGATGGGAAAGTATGGAGTCAAGAAGAGAAATGTGGAAGGACAGATGGTGGTCGATTTTGCGAAAAGGATGGAAATGGCTGTGGTGAATACATATTTCAAGAAGAGGGAGGAACACAGGGTGACGTACAAGAGTGGAGGAAAGTGCACACAGGTGGACTATATCTTATGTAGAAGGCACCATCTAAAAGGAATTGGAGACTGCAAGGTGGTGACAGGGGAGAGCGTAGCCAGGCAGCATCGGATGGTGGTCTGTAGGATGACTTTGGAGACCAAGAAGAGGAAGCGAGTGAAGACACAGCCGAAGATCAAATGGTGGAAGTTGAAGAAGGAAGACTGTTGTGTGGAGTTCAGGCAGGAGTTAAGACAGGCACTGGGTGGTAGTGAAGAGTTGCCAGATGGCTGGACAACCACTGCAGAAATAGTGAGGGAGACAGCTAGGAAGGTACTTGGTGTGTCATCAGGACAGAGGAAGGAAGACAAGGAGACTTGGTGGTGGGATGAGGAAGTACAGCAAATTATACAGAGGAAAAGGTTGGCAAAGAAGAAGTGGGATAGTCAGAGAGATGAAGAAAGTAGACAGGAGTACAAGGAGATGCAGCGTAAAGCAAAGAGAGAGGTGGCAAAGGCAAAGGAAAAGGCGTATGGTGAGTTGTATGACAGATTAGACACTAAGGAAGGAGAAAAGGACTTGTACCGATTGGCTAGACAGAGGGACCAAGCTGCAAAGGATGTGCAGCAAGTTAGGGCGATCAAGGATAGAGATGGAAATGTGCTGACAAGCGAGGAGAGTGTGCTAAGAAGGTGGAAGGAATACTTTGAGGGGCTGATGAATGAAGAAAATGAGAGAGAGAGAAGGTTGGATGATGTAGGGATAGTGAATCAGGAAGTTCAGCGGATTAGCAAGGAGGAAGTGAGGGCAGCTATGAAGAGGATGAAGAATGGAAAGGCAGTTGGTCCTGATGACATACCTGTGGAGGCATGGAGATGTTTAGGAGAGATGGCAGTGGAGTTTCTAACTAGATTGTTTAACACAATCCTGGAAAGCGAGAGGATGCCTCAGGAGTGGAGAAGAAGCATACTGGTACCGATTTTCAAGAACAAGGGCGATGTGCAGAACTGTAACAACTACAGAGGTATAAAGTTGATAAGCCACAGCATGAAGATTTGGGAAAGAGTAATAGAAGCTAGGTTAAGAGGAGAGGTGACGATCAGCGAGCAGCAGTATGGTTTCATGCCACGAAAGAGCACCACAGATGCGATGTTTGCTTTGAGAATGTTGATTGAGAAGTATAGAGAAGGCCAGAAAGAGTTGCATTGTGTCTTTGTAGATTTAGAGAAAGCTTATGACAGAGTACCGAGAGAGGAGGTGTGGTATTGTATGAGGAAGTCAGGAGTTGCAGAGAAGTATGTAGGAGTGGTGCAGGATACGTATGAGGGAAGTGTGACAATGGTGAGGTGTGCGGTTGGAATGACGGATGGGTTCAAGGTGGAGGTGGGATTACATCAAGGATCGGCTCTTAGCCCTTTCTTGTTTGCAATGGTGATGGACAGGTTGACGGACAAGATCAAGCAGGAGTCTCCATGGACGATGATGTTCGCGGATGACATTGTGATCTGTAGTGAGAGTAGGGTGCAGGTTGAGGAGAGCCTGGAGAGGTGGAGGTATGCACTAGAGAGAAGAGGAATGAAAGTCAGTAGGAGCAAGACGGAATACCTATGCGTGAATGAGAGAGAGGACAGTGGAATGGTGAGGATGCAAGGAGTGGAGGTGACAAAGACATCTGAGTTTAAATACTTGGGGTCAACTGTCCAAAGTAACGGGGAGTGCAGTAGAGAGGTGAAAAAGAGAGTGCAGGCAGGTTGGAGTGGGTGGAGAAGTGTGTCAGGAGTGATTTGCGACAGAAGGGTACCAGCAAGAGTTAAAGGGAAAGTTTACAAGATGGTTGTGAGACCAGCTATGTTATATGGTTTGGAGACAGTGACACTGACGAAAAGACAGGAGGCGGAGCTGGAGGTGGCAGAGTTGAAGATGCTAAGATTTTCACTGGGAGTAACGAAGAAGGACAGGATTAGGAACGATTATATTAGAGGGACCGCTCAGGTTGGACGGTTTGGAGACAAAGCAAGAGAGGCAAGATTGAGATGGCTTGGACATGTGTGGAGGAGAGATGCTGAGTATATTGGGAGAAGGATGCTGAATATGGAGCTGCCAGGGAAGAGGAGAAGAGGAAGGCCAAAGAGGAGGTTTATGGATGTGGTGAGGGAAGACATGCAGGTGGCTGGTGTGACAGAGGAAGACGCAGAAGACAGGAAGAAATGGAAACGGATGATCCGCTGTGGCGACCCCTAACGGGAGCAGCCGAAAGTACTAGTAGATAGTAATAAAAACACCACGTGCGATTTAAAACAACTCACTTCCCCTCACAAAAATCGAGTTCTCGGCATATCTTGATTCACGCGATCACATGTGACCAATGTGCACCCGATCCACACTCAAACAAATAGTGAGCAAAGTTTGCTAGCAAATCAGAGCGACAGAAAATGGAAAGATTTCTTCGCCCACCTATGCCCTCTACATCTTCGAGTGAAGCAGAGAAACTGACATCAAAAAGAAAAAGAAAATACAATGAAACCTTCCTTCAGCTTGGATTTACTAGCATAACTGAACACAATGAGGAAAGGCCTCATGTCTGCTGTGTGGTAACATCCTGTCTACGGAGAGCATGAAACCCCAACAAGCTCAAGAGACATTTTGAGACAACGCATAAAGATTATGTAGGCACACCAAACTGTTTCTTTGAAAAGAAATATGCTGAGCTGAATAAGCAGTGAGTGTACTTAAGAAAGGCAACGACTGTCAGTGAGTGAGCCTTGAAAGCATCTTTTGAGGTGAGCTGTCTTGTTGCAAAGGCTATGAAGCTACATACCATCGCTGAGACTTTGATATTGCCAGCTGCCATTGAAATGGTAAAAATGATGAGTGGGGAGGGAGAAGCGCCATAGATCATACCATTGTCTGATAACACAGTGAAAAGAAGGATAGATGCAATCGCTAATGACCAAGAGAGCACGCTGACAGAACGACTACGAAATTCCCCTGCCTATATTCTACAAATCGATGTCTGCACACAAGGAAAAAATGCCCATGCACATTTATTCGTTATATGCAGGAGAATGCTATTCACGAGGATATTTTGTACTGTCTCCCTCTTCCTGAACAAGAGACTGTAAAGGCAATACGGTGTCCTCCACAGCTATATGGAGACAAACAACATTCCATGGGGGCTTAGGGTAGGATTTTGTAAAGACGGGGCTCCGTCTATGGCAGGGCAGCGAGCAGGCCTACGTACGTTAATCGTGTGGAATCATTGCATGATTCATCGTGAGCAACTGACAGCTAACCCAGCAAACATGCCTCTTTGGGGCCCATGTGGGGACACTGCGGGCAGGAACAGAGGGCCCCATTTTTGGCATGAAATACGGGGCATGTGTGGGCCCCACACTAAAGGCCCCTGGTGGGCTGCCCACACTAAGCAGAGTGGGCCCTCAGTGGGACCCACACAGGGCCCCGTTACCGGCATGAAATACGGGGCACGTGTGGGCCCCACACTAAAGGCCCCTGGTGGGGCCCCAGTGGGCAGCCCACACTCAGCTCACACTCTGGGCTGAGTGTGGGCTGCCCACACTAAGCAGAGTGGGTCCTCAGTGGGACCCATTGTGGGCCTGCAGCATGCCCATAGTATGCCCATACTTTGGGCTGGGAGCAGCGGTCCCACATGGGCCCATAGTGCCCCATGTGTACCTGGCATGCTAGTGACATTTATTGACAGCCAGCTCAAACAAAAAAATGAAGAAAATATAAATTATATGAAGAAAGAATTTATTGAAAATTGGAAACAATTGGAATTGAAAAACAAAACTATATACCAGATTAAAATTTTTTTATAAAACAGAACAACAAACATAGAACCACATTTGAACACAATAAGAACATTAAATCTAAAAAAACCCCAAACATTAAATCTTTGTATTTTTTGCTCCTTCTGCTCCTTCCTCCGTCTCTATCCCTGGCATTTCTGAGCCACATTTTGATGGCAGCTTCCACCTCGGATGCTGTGGCCCGGCTGCTTTTTGTCACAGCATCTGAAGAAAACCACAATTGAAATGTAAGTGCACAGTATGAGTTAGCCACAGGTGGAGCATTTAATCTAGCCTGGGATCTGAAGTTAAGATCAAGTTAGAAGGTAGATTAAGATTAAATTAGATTAATTCAACTAGGCTAACCTGTTTTTGTATGCCTTTCCCCCCCTAGTGTAATCAGAAACAAAAATTATCACAAAATACTCTCATTTGACCTTTACAATTAAATTCAAACTTTTGATTTTGTTCCCCTTCCGAGGTCTTATTGCATATGAACATTACACACCGTACCTATAACTGCTCTGCACACCAGCATTTCCCCAAAAGCCAACTTCTGGCCAGAGCCCCGCCAGCACAGTTGTTGGGCCAGTGGGGTGCTTAGCAGGCGGACAAGGATCTGTCTTGTGTTGGAGGATGCATTCACACCCCCAACTGTTGCCAGGTACTTGGCCTAAATAAAGGTAATAATATATTAGTGTATTGACAAGACGGCAACAAACAGTAATGGAAAATGTAATGAACTTGTGATCATAGAATATGGTATGTTAGGAAACCAAATGTACCACTTCACTGTAACAGGCCTCCTCCTTCAGCATAGTTTCCACCTTGTTGAGGTCCTGCAGGTTGCCCATTGGCAGATGTATGCCCTCTGGCAGGACGGCAGCTGGAGACGTCCGACTATTGAGGGACAGCAGGAGCTGCTTGATAACTATAATATGAAACAACTGCGACAAACCAAAAAGTTGAGTTGGTACTTGTCTTGTTGGATGGGCGGTTTTACACTGCTCAAAAAAATAAAGGGAACACCTAAAAACACAATATAGACCTCGATGAATGAAATATTTCAGCAGAAAATCTTTATTTATTAGACAGAGGAACGTGTTTAGAGCAAAATAACCTAAGAATGATCAATGGAAATCAAAATCATTAGCCCATTAAGGTCTGGATTCAGAATCATACTCAAAATCAAAGTGGAAAATGAGAACATAGGCTGATCCAACTTCTGTGGAAATTCTTCAAGACGATTCAAAATGAGGCTCAGTAGTGTGTGTGGCCTCCACGTGCCTGTATGCACTCCCTACAACGTCTGGGCATGCTCCTGATGAGACGACAGATGGTCTCCTGAGGGATCGCCTCCCAGACCTGGATCAGGGCATCGGTCAACTCCTGGACAGTCTGTGGTGCGACATCGCGTTGGCGGATGGTACGAGACATGATGTCCCAGAGGTGCTCGATTGGATTCAGGTCTGGGGAACGTGCAGGCCGGTCCATAGCATCAATGCCCTCGACATACAGGAACTGCTGACAAACTCTGGCCACATGAGGACGAGCATTGTCATGCATGAGCAGGAACCCAGGGCCCACTGCACCAGCATATGGTCTGACAATGGGTCTGAGGATCTCATCCCGGTACCTAATGGCAGTCATGGTACCTCTGGCTAGCACGTAGAGGTCTGTGCGGCCCTCCAAGGATATGCCTCCCCAGACCATCACTGACCCACCGCCAAACCGGTCATGCTGGAGGATGTTGCAGGCAGCAGAACGTTCTCCACAGCGTCTCCAGACTCTCTCACGTCTGTCACATGTGTTCAGTGTGAACCTGCTCTCATCTGTGAAGAGCACAGGGCGCCAATGGCGAATCTGCCAACCAAGATGTTCTCTGGCAAAGGTCAATCGGGCTGCACGGTGTTGGGCTGTGAGCACAGGCCCCAATTTCGGACGTCGGGCCCTCATACCATCCTCATGCATTCTGTTTCTCACTGTTTGAGCAGAAACCTGCACATTAGTGGCCTGTTGAAGGTCGTTTTGTAGGGCTCCGGCAGTGCTCCTCCTGTTCCTCCTTGCACAAAGGACCAGATAGCGGTCCTACTGCGGGGTTGTTGTCCTCCTGCGGCCCCCTCCATGTCTCCTGGTGTACTGGCCTGTCTCCTGGTACCTCCTCCATGCTCTGGACACTGTGCTGGGAGACACATCAAATCTTCTTGCCACAGCACGCATTGATGTGCCATCCTGGATGAGCTGCACTACCTGAGCAACTTCTGTAGGTTGCAGATACCGCCTCATGCCACCTCTAGTGGTGAGGGCACTAGCAAAATGAAAAACTAACCAAAGATCGGCCAGAAAAGATGAGGACAGGCAAATGGTCTGTGGCCACCACCTGCAAATCCATTCCTGTTATAGGGGTTGTCTTGCAAATTGTCTAATTTCCACCTCGTGGAAATTAGACAATTTACCAACAGGTGAAATTGATTCACAAATCAGTGTTGCTTCCTAACTGGACAGGTTGATATCTCAAAAGTGTGATTGACTTGGAGCTACATTGCATTGCTTATGTGTTCCCTTTATTTTTTTGAGCAGTGTAGTTAAGTATGGGATGGACCGGTTATACCTTGGACAACTTGTTGACATTTTAGTGTCATTTTTGCAGAGGTCTGACTATATGCAGCATTGGGCATGGGCAGTAAATAAAAAGTTTGAGTACCGCTTACCCTAAAGCAGTTGTAATCTTAAAACGTTTTAACTGCACTGTCAACAGTGGGTCGACCTCAAAGGTCAAAACTGCTGTGGGCCCCGCATGGTCTAACCCACAGAGGGCCCATGTGGGCTTACTGTGGGCAAGACCACAGTTGGGCTTGCCCACAGTAAGCCCACATAGGTGCCTCAAAGGGCAAAACTACTGTGGGCCCAACATGGGCTAACCACATGGGGCCCATGTGGGATTAGTGCGGGTTTGCCCCTGCCCACATTGCCCCACAGTAAACCCACACCTACCCACAGTGGGCCCGCACGGGCATGTTTGCTGGGAAGGAACTGAGTGTGCCCATCGCGGACATATTGCAGCAGGTTGTAGCCATGGTCAACAACATCAAACCTGTGGGGAGGGGGGATCCGAGCAGTCTGAGTAGGTGTGTATGCATATGTAATTTAATGTGGTCAGATATAGATTGGGGATGTGGAGGGGAGACAGTTAGCATTATCAAACGCGGGCAGAAGTCAGAAATTATTATCAGTGCCCCCCCCCCCGTTCCAAAAAATTCATACAATGCTCGAGTCAGTGTTGTACCTGGCATTTTTCTTTCTTTTCTTTTCTTGTTTAAAGAAATGCATGAATGGTTTTCAATGGAAAGGAATTCTGAGTATGCTGTTTGTCGAGCATAGCTACAGTAAACAAGGAACACAGGAGTTGCGTGGGATTTGATTTAAGAGTCAACTGAGTTGAACCTGATCGACTTTCCCCTGGCGTGGGAACCAGAATTTGTTGCGTTCTGTTGGAGTCGGCACTTAAGCCACTAGGCAATGTGATATACGGGATTCGGAAGTAGGAGCATCAGGTCTGTATCCTTATTAGGACATGATTTGGTTAATCCTAACTCTACCTCGAAAATGTTTCCCATCAACCTCCATCCATCCATTATCCAAAACGCTAATCCTACGGAGGGTGACGGGAAGCTAGCCAGTCCATCACAGGACCGAAACATTCACACCTAGGAACAGTTTAGTACGGCCTATTCACCTTACTTACATGTCTTTAGATTGTGGGAGAAACCGGAGCACACCCACGCAGACAACATGCAAACTCCACACCTGGGGTGACCCCCAAGGTTTGACTACCGCCGGGGCTTGAACCCAGGACCTTCTTGCTGTTAGGCGACTGCGCTAACCACCCACACAGAGCTACCATGTGTAGAAATGGTCAATTACAGAAGCCGAATGAAACGTGCATCCCATATATCATTGTTTTCCAAGCCTTCTCTTGAAGTCAAATATTGGCATCTGTGCCTCTATACCCGAGAATTGTGTGGGTGTCATCCGATGCTTTACCTGAACTATTGCAAGAGTTCCGCAAGTAAGTAAACAAGCATGCCTCTGTCATCTCACTGGGCTGTGCTGTCCTCTCCTAGTAAATGACTCGAACGTTCAGCTTCTGGACCAAGATGACGACCCAGTCCCAGAACTGGACCTCGCTCAGCCCTTCGCCTGGGGCACCGTCCTCGCTGTCAGCGTGCTCGACTCCCTTACGAGTGTAGTGAGGCCTCATCCATACTGCGTGCCATTCAGTGTCCTCCCAAACCTAAAGGACACGGGAAGGGGTAGGAGGGCTTCCTAGCTTCTGGTGTTCAAGTCATATTGTGACGATTACTTCCCGTTACAACGTTTTCAATGTTCCTGCTCGTGTGGTTTTTTATTCATGTTCCCGTTAACATTGTGATTCTCTCGTCAGCGTTTCGGCTGTTTGGAGGAGAGCCTCTGTCAGGGTTGGGTTAGTCTCAAGCCGAGCTAGTGTCGTAACAGCTTACCTTACGCTTGCCCTGGTAGATACTGCAGAATGAAGGCAAGAGGTAAGTAAGCAAGCTGTCAGTCAGACTGTCGATGTCAGGCTTCCTGGAAAACGTGTACTTTATAGATTAGTTAATAGAACGACCAAGACGGTCACCATGACCCTTTTGGATTTTCAAAGTTTAATAACTTTGTGGCGGAAAAAAAAGATACAGACCTGCCGCTCCCTGAATTCCCTGAATTAAAACGAATGTAATCGGATATTTTCTTGCCCGGTGCGGGATTCGATACGGGGTATACTGCACCACAAGGCGACACCACTAACCGCTCGGCTAAAGGGTCAGACTCGTTAACTAGGGGCTAACGTGTCTTATTAGTAGTTTACACGACTTTTAGATCAATTACACACACACACACACACACACCCACACACACACACACACACACACAAGTTATGATAAGATCTACCTAAAACGACCGTGGACGGACAACATGAGTCTACTACTACTACTACTTTCGGCTGCTCCCGTTAGGGGTCGCCACAGCGGATCATCCGTTTCCATTTCTTAAACGGACAACATGAGTCCGTCTCGTAATTAGCGCGTGACGGTGTGCGTCATATCAGTATTTATGACGTGTGTTGGTTGCGTCATTTCCTTCGTGAAGTTCGTTGCTGTGTCCTAGAAACACACTAGCGCCCTCCAGTGCAGAGAAATAGTCTGAACCGGATGCTTGATTATGTCCAATGTAACTTGGACGGATAAGGGTCGGATCCTTCAATTGACTGGTTAACGCTATTGCTCGTCGTGCGGGAGATACGAGTTCGCGTCCCGCTGTAGCGGATCCCGAGTTTCTCCCCCCCCCCCCGAATTCGCCTCCCCGACATGCCTGGTTACAGACGCACCATGACTCCCACCGAGACGTTGCAGTACATACAGGCGTTGGACGGCGGCCATTTTAAATTCTTTGAAAAATAGTGTTAAAGTTGTTAAAATGTTAATTTTGGTGTCAGTTATTTTCATAACAGACATACTAACATATGTAATGCATTGATATCTCAACTTGGTATTTATCTTGACACAATATACAGTTTAAAAAACGCAGCGGTCATTTTGACGTCTCACGGTCGTCTAGTAGTTTTTAAGTTCCAGCCGTTGTTTGTGTAATGATCTGTGCCCTCTGGCTATGTTAACTTATAACATTAATGAAGCAAGGACGACTTCTCTCGTGCTGGGTGTTTATTCACCGACCGGATTCCCACTGACGTTGTTACGTACATCACGTGACTTTGTTGTGGCGCTACGGAAAGCCGTAAGGGACATTAGCAAATCAAATATTACTAGCAAATATTACATCTCCCTTTTTCTGAAAAGTGCTGCTTTCTCTGCAGAGATACAGACCACGTTGAGCACGTTTATAAACGAATACAATCTTAATAAGAAAGAATATGAAAATGGAACTCTTATATAACTGGACTGCAACAAAGTAGTGTAAAACATTTCCTTCCCTGTCTAAATGTGACACCGTAATAACATTTCATCTTTTTTTTTTTTTTTTTTTTTTTTACATTCATAAGTCAAGGATTTGTCTTGGTTTGACCGTGCGACCTGACCTCGTGGTGTAACCAGGCTGTGTGTCTGGTTGTCGCTGATTGTTCGTGTCTGGAGGTTCAGCATGCTCTTGCTGATGGGCTTGTGTGTTGTTGTTAGCGCTGGTAACAGTCTGCTGTGAAGTGTGTGTGTGTGTAGTGTGAGTGTTCACTCTGCTTTGTCGCAGGTGTTGACGGTTGCGTTGGTAGATCTGACCTTCTTTGGTTTGGATGTGGTAGCTCCTGTCTGTGTTCGCTGGTCTTTCCACAGTTGCAGGTCTCCAGGATCCATCCTCCTGCCGGAAGCGGATTGGTGTGCCTGCGGGCAGGTGGGGCAGAGGTTTGGCTGTTCGGTTGTAGTATGCCTGCTGGCGCTGTTGACATACCTCTCTCCTTTTGTGAACATCCTCCTGACTGGCGATCTGTGGCTGCAGGTGTTTTGCTGTTGATGGGAGAATGGACCGCAGCCTCCGACTCATCAGTAGCTGTGCCGGTGATTTCAGGTTGTCCACCGGTGTGTTGCGATACTCCAGTAAGCTCATGTAGGGGTCTTTGTTCTCAGCTTTGGCTTTGTCCAGGATGCGTTTGGCCGTCTGGACAGTCTTCTCGGAGAGGCCGTTGCTCTGTGGGTAGTGGGGGCTTGTGGTGGTGTGTGAGAAACCCCATGTCTGTGAGAAGTTGCGGAACTCACCAGAGCTGTAGCACGGACCGTTGTCGCTGATGATAGTCTCGGGGATTCCGTGTCGAGCCATTGCTGCTTTCAGCTTCATGATGACGGCAGATGAGGTGCAGCTGTAAAGTCTTTCTAGCTCGAAGAATCTGGAGTAGTAGTCCACAGTGACTATGAAGTCCTGTGAGTTCCATGTGAATAGGTCTGTGCCTATCACTTGCCACGGCCGCTCGGGTATGGCGTGTGACATCATTGGTTCCTTTGCATTTGCGCTGCGCCGTTCTTGGCATATGCTGCAGTCTGCTACCGCATCCTCGATCTGTTTCCCCATGCCAGGCCAGAACAGTAAGTCTCTTGCTCGGCATTTGCTTTTTTCCACGCCAAGGTGGCTGGCATGGATGCGCTGTATCATGTCCTTGCGAAGCTTTTGGGGGACAATGATTCTCTCACCTTTGAACAGGATACCGTCCATTTCTGAGATTTCTGCTCTGTGGTTCCAGTATTCCTGGATGCTGGGCGGGCACTTTTTCTTTGTGTCTGGCCAGCCAGTGAGTGTGGCTCGTCTGAGTGCGGTGAGCTGTGGATCTTGCGCTGTTTCCTGCTTGATTTCTGTGAGTCTTGTGTCGCTCACAGGGATGTTGCTGAGGACTGTGTGCACTTGGGCCTCCATCCCTTCCTGTAGGTCACTGTCGTGGTGTTCTATTGACTTGCGTGACAGTGTGTCGGCCACCGGTATGTCCTTACCGGGGCGGTGGATGATTTGGATGTCGTATTTTTGGAGCGCCAGGATCATCCGTTGCAGCCGGGGTGGTGCTGCTGCCAGTGGCTTTTTTAGTATTGCCTCCAGAGGCTTGTGGTCTGACTCCACAATCACTTTTCGTCCATACATGTACTCGTGGAACCTCTTGCAGCCGAAGACCACAGCGTAGAGCTCCTTCTCTATCTGTGCGTAGTTTTCTTCAGTGCTGTTGAGTGACTTGGACGCATAGGCAATTGGTTTGCCATCTTGGAGCATGACAGCCCCAAGGCCACTTTTGGATGCATCCACTTGGAGTCGCAGCTCTTTCTGCGGGTCGAAATATGAGAGTACTGGACCTGGGTGCTGTGTAATGAGATTCTTCATCTCTTGGAACGCCTTGTCGTGGACTGCATCCCACACAAACTCACTGTCCTGTTTCAGAAGCTGTCTGAGGGGTGAGTTTATCTGTGAGAGGTGTGGAGCAAATCTGGCGAGGTAGTTGATCATGCCGAGGACTGTCTCCAGCTCTGCTTTGTTCTGTGGGGGTTGCATGTCCTTGACCGCCTTCACCTTGTGTGGGTCTGGTTTGATGCCTTCGTGTGAGAGCGTGTGGCCGAAGTAGCTTACCTCGGACACGCATATGTGACACTTGTCGGGGTTGAGCCTCACCCCTCGCTCCCTTGTGCGCTTCAGCATCGCTCTGAGACGCTGGTCATGTTCCTCTTTAGTCTTGCCGAACACTAGTATATCGTCCACTATGGCCGTCACACCGTCCAATCCTTCATATGTTTCATCCACGCGTCTCTGGAACTCGTCTTGAGCGGACACGATTCCGAATGGCAGTCTGAGGAAACGATACCTGCCAAACACTGTGTTAAATGTCGTCAACATTGAGGATTCAGTGCTCAGTTTGATGGCCCAATAGCCTGACCGCGCGTCTAACACGCTAAAGTACTCAGCTCCAGCAAGCTTTGTGGTGGCGTCCTCCAGCGTGGGGAGGGGGTAGTGAGGTCGTTGTATCACTTTGTTAAGAGCTCTGGGGTCTAAACACACTCTAAGTTTGCCTGTCTTTGGCTTCTCAACAATGACGAGTGCGTTCACCCATTCTGTGGGTTCTGTTACCTTACAGATTATGCCGCCTTTCTCCATGCTGTCAAGCTCGTCCCTCAGTTTGCTGCGTAGGGCGATGGGGATTCTGCGTGGCGGGCAGACGACCGGCGTTGCATCTGGTGTGACGCGGAAGGTGCACTCGCCTGGGAACTCTCCTATTCCTTGGAAAACATCTGCATACTCATCCATTATGCTCTGTGATGTGACATTGTTTTCCTCGCTCACAGCCATCACTATTTTTACCAAGTTTAGGTCACGGCATGTTTTCATTGCCATGACTGGTGGGGCGTTTGTGTCAATGACGTAAAAGTCCAGCATAATTGCATTGTCTCTGTACTTACATTTGAGTTTGCATGTGCCTTTCACGCTCAGCGCGCCTCCTCCATATTCAGTGAGTCTGTGTATTGCTGGTTTCAGTGTCACATTTTTGAACAGCGCCTGGAACAGGTTGGTGGGAATAGTATTGGCCTGTGCCCCAGTGTCTAGTTTAAACTTTACCTTCTGTGGAGGTGTGCCAATTCCAACCTCTACGTAAGCCTGCTCGTTGCTTTTTCCGTTGTTCTCTATTGAGATGCAGTCTATGTACAGCTCTGTCTGTTCTCCCACAGCGGTGCTCTCCACTGTAATGTTGTCGAAGTACAGTTCTTCCTGTTCTCTGTCAGTGGTGCACTCTTCTGGGTTCTCTCCGACGGCATGTACTGTGCCGCGGTAGTACTTTGTCTGTCCCTGGGAGCTAGACTTGCATACTTTAGCAAAATGATTGAGCTTCTTGCATTTAATGCATTGTTTACCCTTAGCTGGGCAAGTGGCTTTAGCGCCGTGTAGCCCTCCACAATAGCTACACGCCCTGGCGGCGGTGCTAACGTCCCTTTGTCTGAAGTTAGCGTTAGCTGCTTTGGGTGCGTTCGGTTTGTAAGTCTTTCTGCCTATTGCGTGCACCGTTTCATGTGTGCTGCCCTGGCCCATAAACGTTAGCTGTTGCTTTGCTAGCTCGTGTGAGCGGGCTACATCTATGGCTTTTTCTAACGTTAGCTCAGCTCCCTGGCTAAGTAGCTTTTCTCTCACTCTGGGTGAGTTGGTGGCAAACACGATGCGGTCCCTGACCATCTCGTCGGCATTTGGGTAGCCACAGTCTTTGACTAGGAGCTTTAGCTCAGTTACAAATCGTTCGAAGGATTCACTCTCTCCCTGCATCTTTTCATGAAATTTATATCTGGCATAAATCGGGTTTGCTTTGGGGGTGATGTACTCAGTGTACTTATCGTAGTACGTTTCTAGCTTCTTGGCTTGTTCTCCGCTGAGTGTCCAAGTGTTGTGCACATCGCGCCCTTTTTCCCCTATCCAGAGCAGGAGGTAGCTGCATTTCTCCTCTTCATTCTTCCCGCGCAGGGGGCCCGTGAACATTAGCTCCGTTGTTTGTCGAAATCGTCTCCATGCTTCAGGTAAGTTCGCCGATTCCCAGTCCATCCGTGGAGCTGGAACGCCGTACGAATCCATATTGGGTATTTAAACTCCGCTACTCTGACACCATGTAATGATCTGTGCCCTCTGGCTATGTTAACTTATAACATTAATGAAGCAAGGACGACTTCTCTCGTGCTGGGTGTTTATTCACCGACCGGATTCCCACTGACGTTGTTACGTACATCACGTGACTTTGTTGTGGCGCTACGGAAAGCCGTAAGGGACATTAGCAAATCAAATATTACTAGCAAATATTACAGTTTGGGACTGTTTTAATATTTTTTTCAGTTCTTTTTCTTCTTTACATGTCACGTGTTATAGGCCTTGTGACGTTTGTTAGATTAGCAATATGTGTTTTCCCTTTTGTTTTTCAGGTCATATTTTCACTTTTTCAATTTTGCTATTCAAGGTCGACCATGTCTCTCCGAAGTTTAAATTGTTTAAAAATAGTATTGAAGTTGTTAAACTGTTAACTTTGGTGTCAGTCGTTTCCTAACAGACATACTGTAGCGAATTCGGGGGACAACGCAACCACAGGAAGTGCCGCGGCCGGGAAGCGAACCCGTATCGCAGGAGGCATCGCTAACCGGTCGCGTTGTCCCCCGAATTCGCTACGATACTAACTTCATATGTAACGCATTAATATCTCAACTGGATATTTATCTTGATACAATATAGAGTTTAAAACCCGGCGGTCATTTTGACCGCCCATGGTCGTTTTAGGTAGGAAATCGTTCTAGCGTCTAAACAGCTGGAAAATGATGAAATTGATCAAATGTGCTGGAAATGTTACTGAGGTCACGGAGAATTGTACAGTTAGGTAATGACGTCATTTTTACCAGCTGAGGTAGCATGTTTGTTTCATCCCATGCCTTCAGCCAAGCCGCTTGTCCTGCGCTCAGGGTCGCGGGAATTCTGGAGCCTATCCCAGCAGTCATCTGTTTTAGTGTCATTAGATTTCGACTGTTTTAGCCGGGATTGTGTGTCCTCAGCCGTGTAGCTGCTGAGATTGTACATGAGTGCTCCCGGTTTTGGTGGGAGGTGTCTGTTCAGTGACCAGCCAGAAGTTGCACACTCTCTTTAGAGATTGAAACTGATAATTAATGCTGAATAAAATGACCTTTAGAGCAATGGCTGTCATGCATATCCACGCCAAAAGTAATGAGAAAGGTCCCTGAGAAGTCTTCGGAAATGAATTCTTAAAAAACGTGGACCTTTCTCAGGCACATCTGAGGTTCTCGCTCTCATCAGCCTGTTCGTTTGAATCTGGCTGTAACCCCGGTGTAAATACACCAGAGTTAAGCTTCAGTTAGTATGTACATAGCAGTAGACATCCCATAATTTCTACACCAAAAGTCTATGTCACTTTAAGTATGTTGCCTCGCAACAGTTAGGGGGCGGGGCTAGAGAGCGGAGGAGAGACGAGGCCTGCTGGCACTCGGCCACATGAGGGTCTGAGTGTATTAGGCCCTAACGTTGTTTCTGCCTCCAGGTTTGACTGCTGATATCATGTTTAGCTGCCAGCTAACATGTCACTGAAGTCTTGCTAACCTGTGGCATGTGTTTTTGGAGCTAGTCTAGTCAAGTGTCTACTGCCACATGCTACTTAGCGGCTACTTAGCGCCCCTGCTAATGTATGCTAGCCCTGCATGCGCGGACATTGAGGCTGCACACAGCGTCACCAGACAGCGCCCCGTGTGGCCGGGAAAGCACGGCTGCTCCTCCGGCACCGAGGGAGCTCCACTGTTTCCCCTCTTCATCGCCTCTAGGACCGAGGTGGATTTTCCTTCACCATAGTCATCACTGGAGCAGATGACGTGAGAAGGCCGTCACCGGACATTAAAGGGCAGAGACCTTTGACTTTTCATCAGGGGTGAGTCACCCACGGTTACAGTGCTCAAACCCAGCTACCACCAGGCCTGCAACGGGGTTGATTATTGGTTTATTGCCACTTTTGTTTTTATTTTTATTAAGTGGGCCCACACCAGTGAATACTTAATTGTTGTTAGTTTCTGTCAAGTGGTCATTGTGAATGTTAATTCATGCAAATTGATTATTAATGTTCCCTAATTGTGAATACAGGTTTAAAGGGTTAGTGCCTATATTTTTGTTGTTGAGTGAAACTCCTTAGTGCCTTAAAAGATCACTAAAAAGGGGTTTATTTTCATTTCATTCATTATTTTCTATTGTGAATAAATAATGCATCTTCATGAAAGGTCATTTCACTTTTCTCATTGTCCTGTTAGGAATATACAGTGCATCCGGAAAGTAGTCACACCCCTTCCCTTTCCCCACATTGTGTTATGTTACAGCCTTATTCCAAAATGGATTAAATTCCTCTTTTCCCCTCAGCAATCTACATACAATACCCCATAATGACAAATCGAAAAAGGTTTTGTAGAAATTTTTGCAAATTTATTAAAAATAAAAAACTGAAATATTGCATGTACATAAGTATCCACACCCTTTACTCAGTACTTGGTTGAGGCACCCTTGGCAGCGATTACAGCCTCAAGTCTTCTTGGGTATGAAGCTACAAGCTTGACACACCTATATTTGGGGTATTTCTCCCATTCTTCTCTGCAGATCCTCTCGAGCTCTGTAAGGTTAGATGGGGAGCATCGCTGCACAGCTATTTTCAGGTCTTTCCAGAGATGTTCAGTGGGGTTCAAGTCTGGGCTCTGGCTGGGCCACTCAAGGACATTCACAGACTTGTCCCGAAGCCACTCCGTTGTCTTGGCCGTGTGCTTAGGGTCGTTGTCGTGTTGAAGTGTAAACCTTCGCCCCAGTCTGAGGTCCTGAGCGCTCTGGAGCAGGTGTCTGTGAATGTTCTCATTCATCCAGGTCATGGTTATCCAAAGGAGTTGAATCAAGTGCAACTGGACTTGC
The DNA here is from genome assembly GCF_029633865.1 of Lampris incognitus. Lineage (NCBI taxonomy): Eukaryota > Metazoa > Chordata > Actinopteri > Lampriformes > Lampridae > Lampris > Lampris incognitus. The sequence continues at coordinate 49,978,057 of NC_079223.1, read as the reverse complement.
TCTGGAGCAGGTTTTCATCAGGGATCTCTCTGTACTTTGCTCCATTCTTCTTTCCCTCGATCCTGACTAGTCTCCCAGTTCCTGCTGCTGAAGAACATCCCCACAGCATGATGCTGCCACCACCGTGCTTCACTGTAGGGATGGTATTAGCAAGGTGATGAGTGGTGCCTGGTTTCCTCCAGACGTGACGTTTGGCATTCAGGCCAAAGAGTTCAATCTTGGTTTCATCAGACCAGAGAATCTTGTTTCTCATGGTCTGAGAGTCCTTTAGGTGCTTTCTGGCAAACTCCAAGTGGGCTGTCATGTGCCTTTTACTGAGCAGAGGCTTCTGTCTGGCCACTCTACCATAAAGGCCTGATTGGTGGAGTGCTGCAGAGATGGTTGTCCTTCTGGAAGGTTCTCCCATCTCCACAGAGGAACGCTGGAGCTCTGTCAGAGTGACCATCGGGTTCTTGGTCACCTCCCTGACCAAGGCCCTTCTCCCCCGATTGCTCAGTTTGGCTGGGCGGCCAGCTCTAGGAAGAGTCCTGGTGGATCCAAACTTCTTCCATTTACTAATGATGGAGACCACTGTGCTCTTCGGGACCTTCAAACCTGTAGAAATTTTTTTGTACCCTTCCCCAGATCTGTGCCTCGATACAATCCTGTCTCGGAGGTCCACAGACAATTCCTGTGACTTCATGGCTTGGTTTCTGCTCTTACATGCACTGTCAACAGTGGGACCTTATATAGACAGGTGTGGGCCTTTCCAAATCATGTCCAGTCAATTGAATTTACTACGGGTGGACTCCAATCAAGATGTAGAAACATCTCAAGGATGATCAGTGGAAACAGGATGAACCTGAGCTGAATTTTGAGTGTCATAGCAAAGGGTGTGAATACTTATGTACATGCAATATTTCAGTTTTTTATTTTTAATAAATTTGCAAAAATTTCTACAAAACCTTTTTCACTTTGTCATTATGGGGTATTGTGTGTAGATTGATGAGAAAAAAAGGAATTTAATCCATTTTGGAATAAGGCTGTAACATAACAAAATGTGGGGAAAGTGAAGGGGTGTGAATACTTTCCGGATGCACTGTATGTAATAAATAGAGGGGGTTAAAAGAGTTAAAAGTATAGGATTCTATAGGGATAAGGTTAAAGTTAAAAATACATTTGTATCATAATATCTTAAGTTGGCATACAATTAATACTTTACTTACCATTAAGGGGTAACCTACATAAAAACAAAACTAGGTTTATGTTAAAGGACCCAGGGCGCTGTAGTATCTCAGGTAAGGTGACACCAAGAAAGCGCTACACTTGCCAGTAAGGCTTATTCCATACATGCAATGTAAAGTTACATTACAACTTACCCATTACTGTCAGATTTGCAATTCAAACAGACCAGGTGCCTTCCTACAGAATGTTTTGGATCTGCTAATTCTGTCCTTTGTAACCTAACTAAGAGTCTGTATCCTTGTCCATACTTACTTAACGACTACCCAGACTTGAGGTTAAAAGCTGAAGAGCAAAAAGTTGCTTTTTTCTGACTTTACAATTTGCTAAAATACTATACCTGGTTACTGGTGTTCCCCAAATACCTGCATGGAGCTGGCGTGGGTACACCCGGTCCAAACCACGGTAAACCTCGATGTTCAGACTGTTGGTTTGATTTGTTTGGGTCCGCACAAACAAATGAAACCAACCTCCATCATCAAGTTATCTCTGAATTTTCTTTTTCTTTTTTTTTGGAATGATGATTTTTTTTCAATAACGAGAACAGTGGAAAATAACAGGATAACTCAACAAAATTTGAAATACATATACATTTTATTGGTGACAGTCGGTGAATACTTAGCATTGGTCAAAGTACAACCAATTATTTTGTGATAACTGAGAGAACAAGGTATGCAACTCAAGATAAAAAAAAAACACATACACACATGTACATCATTAACCTAAAGAATGAAGAAACAACGTCTGACAACAAGTTTAACAGTGGTTCTCAAGGCATTTATTACAAGCTCAGAATTGGTTAGCTTAGGCATTTCCCATGTGCTATGTTATGTGTAAATTCAAGTGTTATGCTATTTCTTCCTCATTATGCAGGTTAGCTAGACTGATACCCCCAGACCAAACCCAGCGGCATGCTGGACCTTACCTTCTCAACACCATATTGCACGTTTGACCCATCTGATGGCAAACGCTGTCGTGTGGACAGAGCGTGTTAGCTAAACATGTCTTGGAATAACTTCAGAAGGAGTTTTGAATATAAACCACCCTATGGTAAGGACGTCATAATACTGAAGACAATACAATCATAAACATAAAAACAAGAACGATATGAAATCCTTCCAGTCCATATTCACTGTTGGTGTCCTGTGTCTCCCCGGTAGAGACGTGGGGTGGGTGGAGCGCCCTGGCGGCTGTTTGCTGTTGTTGGTTATTTGTGTTTGGCGCGTTCTGTGATCTGAATTACACAGGAAACTCCGGGTAATTCGCAGCCCACGTGAGCATAACCGTTATTGCACACTGTGCGGATGAGCTTCCCAGTGAGTACGTCAGTTCAGAACAGAGTACATCAGTTCAGAACAGAGTGCAGCAGTGCAGAACAGAGTACATCAGTTCAGAACAGAGTGCATCAGTTCAGAACAGAGTGCAGCACTTCAGAACAGAGTGCATCAGTTCAGAACAGAGTGCAGCAGTTCAGAACAGAGTGCAGCAGTGCAGAACAGAGTACATCAGTTCAGAACAGAGTGCAGCAGTTCAGAACAGAGTGCAGCAGTGCAGAACAGAGTACATCAGTTCAGAACAGAGTGCATCAGTTCAGAACAGAGTACATCAGTTCAGAACAGAGTGCAGCAGTTCAGAACAGAGTGCAGCAGTGCAGAACAGAGTACATCAGTTCAGAACAGAGTGCAGCAGTTTAGAACAGAGTGCATCAGTTTAGAACAGAGTACATCAGTTCAGAACAGAGTGCATCAGTTCAGAACAGAGTACAGCAGTTCAGAACAGAGTGCATCAGTTCAGAACAGAGTACATCAGTTCAGAACAGAGTACATCAGTTCAGAACAGAGTGCATCAGTTCAGAACAGAGTGCAGCAGTTCAGAACAGAGTACATCAGTTCAGAACAGAGGGCAGCAGTGCAGAACAGAGTACATCAGTTCAGAACAGAGTGCAGCAGTGCAGACGGCAGAGTGAATCACATACACCCTGTTTACACCGGGGTTTAAAACGCATTCTGGGCGATCGGATCACAAGGGGACAGCGAGACACGGTGCCGTTTACACCTGTGTCTATAATGCGTCTCCAAATGCGTCCTGCTGACCACTTGTGATCAGATTTCGTTACTCCGAAGAAGAAGAAGACGAAGAAGAAGAATTCGTTACTGTCTACATCTTGCCGGGGACGCATCAGGACCCATTAGCGTTTACACTACAAAAGGTATGTGGTCAAGTGCGTCCCAGACCACCTCGGCAAGTGGTTTGAGTAACCGGTTCACAAAACGGTTTGATGGTCGTTTACACTTGAATTTAGCGCCGTCCACTTGTGATCCGATCGCAAAAAACGCATTTTAAAACCCAGTGTAAACGGGGTCACACTTTACAAGCACTTTTCACAAACACACCTGTTTGTTCCTACAGACAGGTAAGAGAGAATATATATATATATATACTGAACTCCACGTGTCACCTTCATGTGTGGTAACCTCAGTTTGTATACACAGCAAACTATTTAAATCTATCATTGTGTTGCTCATGCAAATGGTGCATTGCGAGAGTGTGCCAAGGACAGCAAGAGCGTAACGGAACTTTGTACAGTGAAGCCGAGAGCGAGACCAGCGTTCAGCTTAAAAACAGCTTAACAACGTTTCAAACCACAGTTTCCCGAGGGCCAAACAGCAGCACGCTGCACGCATCCACGTGAGGGAGTCACGTGAGCCGACCTCTTATCTGGCCTCAGGTGAGGGAGTCACGTGAGCCGACCTCTTATTTGGCCTCTCAGGTGAGGGAGTCACGTGAGCCGACCTCTTATCTGGCCGCTCAGGTGAGTGAGTCACGTGAGCCGACTTCTTATCTGAACGCTCAGGTGAGGGAGTCACGTGAGCCGACCTCTTATCTGAACGCTCAGGTGAGGGAGTCACGTGAGCCGACTTCTTATCTGAACGCTCAGGTGAGGGAGTCACGTGAGCCGACCTCTTATCTGAACGCTCAGGTGAGTGAGTCACGTGAGCCGACCTCTTATCTGGCCCCTCAGGTGAGGGAGTCACGTGAGCCGACTTCTTATCTGAACGCTCAGGTGAGGGAGTCACGTGAGTCGACCTCTTATCTGAACGCTCAGGTGAGGGAGTCACGTGAGCCGACCTCTTATCTGAACGCTCAGGTGAGGTCAGGACTTCCTCCTGAGGTCGGTCTGGAATGAGACGTCTGCAGTTTGTCTGAGACTTCACAACTGAAACCAGCAACTAAAACAGATGTGTGTAGTGTGTCTCTACTAAACGAGATGTGTGTCTCTACTAAACGAGAGCTGTGTAGTGTGTCTCAACTAAAGTAGAGGTGTGTAGTGTGTCTCTACTAAACGAGATGTGTGTAGTGTTTCTCTACTATGTGTAGTGTTTCTCTATGAAACTAGATGTGTGTAGTGTGTCTCTACTAAACTGGATGTGTGTAGTGTGTCTGTACTAAACGAGATGTGTGTCTCTACTAAACGAGAGCTGTGTAGTGTGTCTCAACTAAAGTAGAGGTGTGTAGTGTTTCTCTACTAAACGAGATGTGTGTAGTGTTTCTCTACTATGTGTAGTGTTTCTCTATGAAACTAGATGTGTGTAGTGTGTCTCTACTAAACTGGATGTGTGTAGTGTGTCTGTACTAAACGAGATGTGTGTAGTGTTTCTCTACTAAACTGGATGTGTGTAGTGTTTCTCTACTATGTGTAGTGTTTCTCTACGAAACTAGATGTGTGTAGTGTTTCTCTACTAAACTGGATGTGTGTAGTGTTTCTCTAAACTGGATGTGTGTAGTGTTTCTCTACTAAACTGGATGTGTGCAGTGTTTCTCTACTAAACTGGATGTGTGTAGTGTTTCTCTACTAAACTGGATGTGTGCAGTGTTTCTCTACTAAACTGGATGTGTGTAGTGTTTCTCTACTAAACTGGATGTGTGTAGTGTTTCTCTACTAAACTGGATGTGTGTAGTGTTTCTCTACGAAACTAGATGTGTGTAGTGTTTCTCTACTAAACTGGATGTGTGTAGTGTGTCTCTACTAAACTGGATGCGTGTAGTGTTTCTCTACTATGTGTAGTGTTTCTCTACTAAACTGGATGTGTGTAGTGTGTCTCTACTAAACTGGATGTGTGTAGTGTTTCTCTACTATGTGTAGTGTTTCTCTACTAGACGAGATGTGTGTATAGTTTCTCCACTGTAGCGGACGGACCTTGATATCCTGATCCTTCCTGTTAGGCACTGCTTTGATTATAATTAAAAACAATGATTTGGCATTTAGTTTGGACTTTAAACATTTCATGTCATTGTGTTGGTATTGCTTAATATACTCTTCCTTTTGTGTTAAGTTTTATTTTGCAATATTTTATCAGTTTAATTCCACATCTTGGATTTGCAGAAACTGGAAAAACATCAGTTTTTTATTGCGAATTTGCAAATGTTGAAAAGATGTAAGAGAGCAGAAACATGTTCAGCGAACAGAATATCTTCATATTCAGATATATTCAGATGTCTTTGGGTGATTTTATCGTCTCGGACAGATGAGGGGGAAGACATGAAGCTGTCAAGTCTGTATAAGGTCCACTGACGAGAGGTGGTGTTAAGAGCTGTCATGTCTGTAGAAAGCCCACTGACGAGAGGTGGTGTTAAGAGCTGTAATGTCTGTAGAAAGTACACTGATGAGAGGTGGTGTTAAGAGCTGTAATGTCTGTATAAAGTCCACTGACGAGAGGTGGTGTTAAGAGCTGTCATGTCTGTAGAAAGCCCACTGACGAGAGGTGGTGTTAAGAGCTGTCATGTCTGTAGAAAGCCCACTGACGAGAGGTGGTGTTAAGAGCTGTCATGTCTGTATAAAGTCCACTGACGAGAGGTGGTGTTAAGAGCTGTCATGTCTGTAGAAAGCCCACTGACGAGAGGTGGTGTTAAGAGCTGTCATGTCTGTAGAAAGCCCACTGACGAGAGGTGGTGTTAAGAGCTGTAATGTCTGTAGAAAGCCCACTGACGAGAGGTGGTGTTAAGAGCTGTAATGTCTGTAGAAAGCATACTGAGGAGAGGTGGTGTTAAGAGGTGTCATGTCTGTAGAAAGCCCACTGATGAGAGGTGGTGTTAAGAGCTGTAATGTCTGTAGAAAGTACACTGACGAGAGGTGGTGTTAAGAGCTGTCATGTCTGTATAAAGTCCACTGACGAGAGGTGGTGTTAAGAGCTGTCATGTCTGTAGAAAGCCCACTGACGAGAGGTGGTGTTAAGAGCTGTCATGTCTGTAGAAAGCCCACTGACGAGAGGTGGTGTTAAGAGCTGTCATGTCTGTATAAAGTCCACTGACGAGAGGTGGTGTTAAGAGCTGTCATGTCTGTAGAAAGCCCACTGACGAGAGGTGGTGTTAAGAGCTGTCATGTCTGTAGAAAGCCCACTGACGAGAGGTGGTGTTAAGAGCTGTAATGTCTGTAGAAAGCCCACTGACGAGAGGTGGTGTTAAGAGCTGTAATGTCTGTAGAAAGCATACTGAGGAGAGGTGGTGTTAAGAGGTGTCATGTCTGTAGAAAGCCCACTGATGAGAGGTGGTGTTAAGAGCTGTAATGTCTGTAGAAAGTACACTGACGAGAGGTGGTGTTAAGAGCTGTCATGTCTGTATAAAGTCCACTGACGAGAGGTGGTGTTAAGAGCTGTCATGTCTGTAGAAAGCCCACTGACGAGAGGTGGTGTTAAGAGCTGTCATGTCTGTAGAAAGCCCACTGACGAGAGGTGGTGTTAAGAGCTGTAATGTCTGTAGAAAGCCCACTAATGAGAGGTGGTGTTAAGAGCTGTAATGTCTGTAGAAAGCCCACTGACGAGAGGTGGTGTTAAGAGCTGTAATGTCTGTAGAAAGCATACTGAGGAGAGGTGGTGTTAAGAGCTGTAATGTCTGTAGAAAGCCCACTGACGAGAGGTGGTGTTAAGAGCTGTAATGTCTGTAGAAAGCCCACTGACGAGAGGTGGTGTTAAGAGCTGTAATGTCTGTAGAAAGCACACTGACGAGAGGTGGTGTTAAGAGCTGTAATGTCTGTAGAAAGCATACTGATGAGAGGTGGTGTTAAGAGCTGTAGTGTCTGTAGAAAGCCCACTGACGAGAGGTGGTGTTAAGAGCTGTCATGTCTGTAGAAAGCCCACTGTCAAGAGGTGGTGTTAAGAGCTGTAATGTCTGTAGAAAGCCCACTGACGAGAGGTGGTGTTAAGAGCTGTAATGTCTGTAGAAAGCCCACTGAGGAGAGGTGGTGTTAAGAGCTGTCATGTCTGTAGAAAGTACACTGACGAGAGGTGGTGTTAAGAGCTGTAATGTCTGTAGAAAGCCCACTGATGAGAGGTGGTGTTAAGAGCTGTCATGTCTGTAGAAAGCCCACTGACGAGAGGTGGTGTTAAGAGCTGTAATGTCTGTAGAAAGTACACTGACGAGAGGTGGTGTTAAGAGCTGTCATGTCTGTAGAAAGCATACTGAGGAGAGGTGGTGTTAAGAGCTGTCATGTCTGTAGAAAGTCCACTGACGAGAGGTGGTGTTAAGAGCTGTAATGTCTGTAGAAAGCCCACTGACGAGAGGTGGTGTTAAGAGCTGTAATGTCTGTAGAAAGCCCACTGACGAGAGGTGGTGTTAAGAGCTGTCATGTCTGTAGAAAGCCCACTGTCAAGAGGTGGTGTTAAGAGCTGTAATGTCTGTAGAAAGCCCACTGACGAGAGGTGGTGTTAAGAGCTGTAATGTCTGTAGAAAGCCCACTGACGAGAGGTGGTGTTAAGAGCTGTCATGTCTGTAGAAAGCCCACTAACGAGAGGTGGTGTTAAGAGCTGTAATGTCTGTAGAAAGTACACTGACGAGAGGTGGTGTTAAGAGCTGTAATGTCTGTAGAAAGCCCACTGACGAGAGGTGGTGTTAAGAGCTGTCATGTCTGTAGAAAGCCCACTAACGAGAGGTGGTGTTAAGAGCTGTAATGTCTGTAGAAAGCCCACTGACGAGAGGTGGTGTTAAGAGCTGTCATGTCTGTAGAAAGCCCACTGTCAAGAGGTGGTGTTAAGAGCTGTAATGTCTGTAGAAAGCCCACTGACGAGAGGTGGTGTTAAGAGCTGTCATGTCTGTAGAAAGCCCACTGACGAGAGGTGGTGTTAAGAGCTGTAATGTCTGTAGAAAGTACACTGACGAGAGGTGGTGTTAAGAGCTGTAATGTCTGTAGAAAGCATACTGAGGAGAGGTGGTGTTAAGAGCTGTCATGTCTGTAGAAAGTCCACTGACGAGAGGTGGTGTTAAGAGCTGTAATGTCTGTAGAAAGTACACTGACGAGAGGTGGTGTTAAGAGCTGTAATGTCTGTAGAAAGCCCACTGACGAGAGGTGGTGTTAAGAGCTGTAATGTCTGTAGAAAGCATACTGAGGAGAGGTGGTGTTAAGAGCTGTCATGTCTGTAGAAAGTCCACTGACGAGAGGTGGTGTTAAGAGCTGTAATGTCTGTAGAAAGCCCACTGAGGAGAGGTGGTGTTAAGAGCTGTCATGTCTGTAGAAAGTACACTGACGAGAGGTGGTGTTAAGAGCTGTAATGTCTGTAGAAAGCATACTGAGGAGAGGTGGTGTTAAGAGCTGTCATGTCTGTAGAAAGCATACTGAGGAGAGGTGGTGTTAAGAGCTGTAATGTCTGTAGAAAGCACACTGTCAAGAGGTGGTGTTAAGAGCTGTAATGTCTGTAGAAAGCATACTGACGAGAGGTGGTGTTAAGAGCTGTCATGTCTGTAGAAAGCCCACTGACGAGAGGTGGTGTTAAGAGCTGTAATGTCTGTAGAAAGCATACTGACGAGAGGTGGTGTTAAGAGCTGTAATGTCTGTAGAAAGCACACTGTCAAGAGGTGGTGTTAAGAGCTGTAATGTCTGTAGAAAGCCCACTGACGAGAGGTGGTGTTAAGAGCTGTAATGTCTGTAGAAAGCCCACTGACGAGAGGTGGTGTTAAGAGCTGTAATGTCTGTAGAAAGCATACTGACGGGAGGTGGTGTTAAGAGCTGTAATGTCTGTAGAAAGCCCACTGACGAGAGGTGGTGTTAAGAGCTGTCATGTCTGTAGAAAGCCCACTGACGAGAGGTGGTGTTAAGAGCTGTAATGTCTGTAGAAAGCCCACTGATGAGAGGTGGTGTTAAGAGCTGTCATGTCTGTAGAAAGCCCACTGACGAGAGGTGGTGTTAAGAGCTGTAATGTCTGTAGAAAGCATACTGACGAGAGGTGGTGTTAAGAGCTGTAATGTCTGTAGAAAGCATACTGAGGAGAGGTGGTGTTAAGAGGTGTCATGTCTGTAGAAAGCCCACTGATGAGAGGTGGTGTTAAGAGCTGTAATGTCTGTAGAAAGTACACTGACGAGAGGTGGTGTTAAGAGCTGTCATGTCTGTATAAAGTCCACTGACGAGAGGTGGTGTTAAGAGCTGTCATGTCTGTAGAAAGCCCACTGACGAGAGGTGGTGTTAAGAGCTGTCATGTCTGTAGAAAGCCCACTGACGAGAGGTGGTGTTAAGAGCTGTAATGTCTGTAGAAAGCCCACTAATGAGAGGTGGTGTTAAGAGCTGTAATGTCTGTAGAAAGCACACTGACGAGAGGTGGTGTTAAGAGCTGTAATGTCTGTAGAAAGCATACTGAGGAGAGGTGGTGTTAAGAGCTGTAATGTCTGTAGAAAGCCCACTGACGAGAGGTGGTGTTAAGAGCTGTAATGTCTGTAGAAAGCCCACTGACGAGAGGTGGTGTTAAGAGCTGTAATGTCTGTAGAAAGCACACTGACGAGAGGTGGTGTTAAGAGCTGTAATGTCTGTAGAAAGCATACTGATGAGAGGTGGTGTTAAGAGCTGTAGTGTCTGTAGAAAGCCCACTGACGAGAGGTGGTGTTAAGAGCTGTCATGTCTGTAGAAAGCCCACTGTCAAGAGGTGGTGTTAAGAGCTGTAATGTCTGTAGAAAGCCCACTGACGAGAGGTGGTGTTAAGAGCTGTAATGTCTGTAGAAAGCCCACTGAGGAGAGGTGGTGTTAAGAGCTGTCATGTCTGTAGAAAGTACACTGACGAGAGGTGGTGTTAAGAGCTGTAATGTCTGTAGAAAGCCCACTGATGAGAGGTGGTGTTAAGAGCTGTCATGTCTGTAGAAAGCCCACTGACGAGAGGTGGTGTTAAGAGCTGTAATGTCTGTAGAAAGTACACTGACGAGAGGTGGTGTTAAGAGCTGTCATGTCTGTAGAAAGCATACTGAGGAGAGGTGGTGTTAAGAGCTGTCATGTCTGTAGAAAGTCCACTGACGAGAGGTGGTGTTAAGAGCTGTAATGTCTGTAGAAAGCCCACTGACGAGAGGTGGTGTTAAGAGCTGTAATGTCTGTAGAAAGCCCACTGACGAGAGGTGGTGTTAAGAGCTGTCATGTCTGTAGAAAGCCCACTGTCAAGAGGTGGTGTTAAGAGCTGTAATGTCTGTAGAAAGCCCACTGACGAGAGGTGGTGTTAAGAGCTGTAATGTCTGTAGAAAGCCCACTGACGAGAGGTGGTGTTAAGAGCTGTCATGTCTGTAGAAAGCCCACTAACGAGAGGTGGTGTTAAGAGCTGTAATGTCTGTAGAAAGTACACTGACGAGAGGTGGTGTTAAGAGCTGTAATGTCTGTAGAAAGCCCACTGACGAGAGGTGGTGTTAAGAGCTGTCATGTCTGTAGAAAGCCCACTAACGAGAGGTGGTGTTAAGAGCTGTAATGTCTGTAGAAAGCCCACTGACGAGAGGTGGTGTTAAGAGCTGTCATGTCTGTAGAAAGCCCACTGTCAAGAGGTGGTGTTAAGAGCTGTAATGTCTGTAGAAAGCCCACTGACGAGAGGTGGTGTTAAGAGCTGTCATGTCTGTAGAAAGCCCACTGACGAGAGGTGGTGTTAAGAGCTGTAATGTCTGTAGAAAGTACACTGACGAGAGGTGGTGTTAAGAGCTGTAATGTCTGTAGAAAGCATACTGAGGAGAGGTGGTGTTAAGAGCTGTCATGTCTGTAGAAAGTCCACTGACGAGAGGTGGTGTTAAGAGCTGTAATGTCTGTAGAAAGTACACTGACGAGAGGTGGTGTTAAGAGCTGTAATGTCTGTAGAAAGCCCACTGACGAGAGGTGGTGTTAAGAGCTGTAATGTCTGTAGAAAGCATACTGAGGAGAGGTGGTGTTAAGAGCTGTCATGTCTGTAGAAAGTCCACTGACGAGAGGTGGTGTTAAGAGCTGTAATGTCTGTAGAAAGCCCACTGAGGAGAGGTGGTGTTAAGAGCTGTCATGTCTGTAGAAAGTACACTGACGAGAGGTGGTGTTAAGAGCTGTAATGTCTGTAGAAAGCATACTGAGGAGAGGTGGTGTTAAGAGCTGTCATGTCTGTAGAAAGCATACTGAGGAGAGGTGGTGTTAAGAGCTGTAATGTCTGTAGAAAGCACACTGTCAAGAGGTGGTGTTAAGAGCTGTAATGTCTGTAGAAAGCATACTGACGAGAGGTGGTGTTAAGAGCTGTCATGTCTGTAGAAAGCCCACTGACGAGAGGTGGTGTTAAGAGCTGTAATGTCTGTAGAAAGCATACTGACGAGAGGTGGTGTTAAGAGCTGTAATGTCTGTAGAAAGCACACTGTCAAGAGGTGGTGTTAAGAGCTGTAATGTCTGTAGAAAGCCCACTGACGAGAGGTGGTGTTAAGAGCTGTAATGTCTGTAGAAAGCCCACTGACGAGAGGTGGTGTTAAGAGCTGTAATGTCTGTAGAAAGCATACTGACGGGAGGTGGTGTTAAGAGCTGTAATGTCTGTAGAAAGCCCACTGACGAGAGGTGGTGTTAAGAGCTGTCATGTCTGTAGAAAGCCCACTGACGAGAGGTGGTGTTAAGAGCTGTAATGTCTGTAGAAAGCCCACTGATGAGAGGTGGTGTTAAGAGCTGTCATGTCTGTAGAAAGCCCACTGACGAGAGGTGGTGTTAAGAGCTGTAATGTCTGTAGAAAGCCCACTGACGAGAGGTGGTGTTAAGAGCTGTAATGTCTGTAGAAAGCCCACTGATGAGAGGTGGTGTTAAGAGCTGTAATGTCTGTAGAAAGCCCACTAACGAGAGGTGGTGTTAAGAGCTGTAATGTCTGTAGAAAGCATACTGAGGAGAGGTGGTGTTAAGAGCTGTAATGTCTGTAGAAAGCATACTGAGGAGAGGTGGTGTTAAGAGCTGTCATGTCTGTTGTTATAAACCTCCTGTGAGTTCCTTCATAAGACACCAGAGGAGCACGAGGCGGGGATGGCGGCCAGAGGCTGGGCACGAGGCGGGGCTGGCGGCCAGAGGCTGGGCACGAGGCGGGGCAGGCGGCCAGAGGCTTGGCACGAGGCGGGGATGGCGGCCAGAGGCTGGGCACGAGGCGGGGATGGCGGCCAGAGGCTGGGCACGAGGCGGGGATGGCGGCCAGAGGCTGGGCACGAGGCGGGGATGGCGGCCAGAGGCTGGGCACGAGGCGGGGACGCTCTTAAGGACGAAGGTTTTCAAGTTTCTCTTTCCGTTCAGCAACATGCAGACAAAGCACGCGATCACTCGCCGTCAATCAAATCACTCGCTGTCAATCAAATCACTCGTTGTCAATCAAATACGCGGAGAGGAAGAAAACAAAAAGATGTCAATATGAAGACACACACACACACACACACACACACACACACACACACTCGCTGCGGTGAAGCTGCTGACGTCAGAAGGCTGTACATCTGTACAATATTTAAATATTGTATTTACAGAAATGAACGTTCCCATTGTATCACGTGCCCAAGCCGGCCAGCGCGTGTGTCTGAGCTGCTTTGACCTCTGGGTCATAAATATTGACTGACAGCACACCTCTCACGAGCGCTCAGGGACCAAGGCAACGACTGAGGGTCTTTATGGCGATGCTTTAGTACTGCCCCCGGCGGCACGACCGTCCCCGCCGCGGGACGCAGCGTTCCAGTCCAGGGTCCACGCCTGCAGACCCAGCGGCTGGCTGGAGGAAAGCTGGTCAGAAACCAGACCTGCCAACACACCTGCTTGCCCAAAACGATGCATCACTCCGATCTGCGATAGACTCGACACACCGACATGTCTGTACCGTACAGCACATCACAGCTAGTAGCCACGCAGCGCTGCGTAAAGGAGATAGCTCAACATCTGCAACATCTGGGATGATCTGCTGTAGCCTGACCGGAAGAGAGTCCAGGATATTTTCTTTAGTTTTGCAACATATTTGTGTAGTCATATCATCATCATCATATATATATATATATATATATATATATATATATATATATATATATATATATATATATGACCTTTTGGGGCAACTCATGCCTTGTCTCAGGAGCAGGAAGTGGTGATCATCAGGTGATCATCAGGTGATCATTACATCATGGCTGTAACAAGCCAGTGTGGCGATGCTATGACGCAGTAACTAGCCAGTGTGGCGATGCTATGACGCAGTAACTAGCCAGTGTGGCGATGCTATGACGCAGTAACTAGCCAGTGTGGCGATGCTATGACGCAGTAACTAGCCAGTGTGGCGATGCTGTGACGCAGTAACTAGCCAGTGTGGCGATGCTGTGACGCAGTAACAAGCCAGTGTGGCGATGCTGTGACGCAGTAACTAGCCAGTGTGGCGATGCTGTGACGTAGTAACTAGCCAGTGTGGCGATGCTATGACGCAGTAACTAGCCAGTGTGGCGATGACCCAGAGGATGCGGTTATAAATGATAAGAAATAAGTTTCCGGCTTTTAGTCTGTTTTCACGCACCTCCACACACCCGCAGTCCTGACAACCAGCGATACGGCTCCGACCTACCCGCCTTTGGAAAGACCGGCCCCTTAAGGTGCTTTATGGTGACTGATGCTGGCGAGTGAAGAGCAGGGAGGAGTTAGAGCGCCACTGCGTCCAGTGGCGGCTGGTGTTATTTTTTTGGGGGGGGGCGCAGTTTACCCTGGCGCAGCACACCTGACAGCTGCTTTAACGTCCACACAGTCACAGAGTTATTAAGAAGGACAGTGTGGTCTATAGATTTTACCAGGGTTGGTAGACGGTGGATGATTGACAGTCGAGACGAGGCGTCGTGGTGGGTGTGAACATGATTGACAGCCGCGAGAATTGTCCAATCACGTTAGATCAAAAAACATTAAAACAATACCAATTCACTGCCAACAAGAGTGGAAATTCTGAAGAACCCAATCAGAAGGCGGCCTCAGGTTGTTACATAGTTGCATGTGTGCCTCGTGAAAAACCATCTCCTGTTATCGCCTCAAGAAACATGTCGCAGGTCCGAGAGCTAAGCATCTCCGGAGACTCGACAACAGCTCAATAATAATCCCTCACCAATTTTGTTTGTTAGTTAACTGAACTTAACTGCAGTCAGGGATACTTCATTTCTTAAAGTTTTATTTATTTATTTATTGGAGAGCTGAGAAATCCCGAAGTGGAGTATTTCTCTTGAGTGACCTGAACTGAATAGAAGTGATAGCGATAACGGGGAAATCACATATTTCTACAAAGAAATATACTACTGAAAATAAAATATTAACGGCACCGAATTATCTGAAAATAAATAAAGTTATGTGAAAAATTATATGAAAATAAAATATAAACTGAATTATATGAAAATAAAAATTATGTGAAAAAAATTATATGAAAATAAAATATAAACTGAACTGAATTATATGAAAACAAATAAAACTATGTGAAAAATTATATGAAAATAAACGACAAACAACTGAATTATGCGGAACTGTTATTCTTTCCCTTTTGCTCAAATGTAACCTTTGAAAATTGACTGATTGCGGTCAGGAATACTTCATTGTTTTGAGTTTTTTTTGGTGGATTACTGGGAAATCCCGAAGTGGAGTATTTCTGTTGAGTGAACTGATAGAACTGATAGCGATAACTGGGAAATCACATATTTCTGCAAAGAAATATACTACTGAAAATAAAATACAAAACTGCACTGAATTATATAAAAATAAATAAAAGTATGTGAAAAATAATATGAAAATAAAATATAAACTGGACTGAATTATATGAAAATAAATAAAATTATGTGAAAAATGATATGAAAATAAAATATAAAGTGAACTGAATTATATGGAACTTTTATTCTTTCCCCTTTGCTCTAATGTAACCTTTGAAAATTGACCGATGGTGTGGTTGAGTTTATTAAAATTGAGCGTTTTATTTCCCTACCTTACAATTAATTATAAATTCGTTTGTGTTGTAAAAAAATAACCAGGGGTCATGTGTATTCTGAATGCATGTGTTCTTCGGGGGGTTGGACATTGGCTCAGACTGGTTTAAACTTGGTCAAACCGCTACACTAGCTAGCTAGCTAGCTAGCTAGTGTAGCGGTTTGACCTAGACTACACTAGCTAGCTAGCTAGCGCCTACCACATTGTGTGTCTAGTATTGCTGCACAAAATCATGTCCTGAAAAATGGAAAGAGGAAATCATGATGCAAGGGCCTGGTGAGTGGACATTAAATCACAGTATATCAGATGGTTAGTTGTCAGCCTGTGGTCTCACACACCAATTCTCTGTCCTGCTGCCCGCAAGTGATTTTGTTTCAGTTGACACTGTATTGATAGTAGAGGTTAGGCCTTGTGGATCTCTTGTGTATAAGATCATCTGCTTGCCTTTTCATTATCCATCAACTGTAATAGTTCTTTTAGTAAACTTTTGTACAGACAGCTATGGTTACAGACTCTCCACCTCGCTACGCTCATATTTTGAATCTAATTCATTTGCCAAAAAGAGACAAAACACACGATAAAGTTAAAGATGAAACTGACTGATAACTTAAAAAAACAAAACAAAACAATTGTTTTTCAATATATTGCGATAATATCATCATCGTGAAATCTTTTGGCCACGATAATCGTATAGTGAAAATCTAATATCGTGACAGGCCTACTTGAAACGCTCTCTTTCTTCTTAGTTGTGACATAGATGCTACGGATGAGAAGAAGTTCAGCCTGGCTGCTATTTTCACGGTAACTTCTACCACCCATGCTAGAAGGAGAAAGAGAGACAAAGCTTTGAGAATAACTTCACCGGATTCCAATAAATATCCCTGGCTTGTGGTGTGTATGAGTATGTGTGTATGTGTGTGCGTGTGCATGTGCATGTGTATGTGTATGTGTGTGTGTGTGCATGTGCATGTGTGTCTACTGTGTAAGCTGCAACAGCTTCCATTTCTTCCCCACCATTCCCTAACATCCGCTCTCTTGTTCTTTACCTAATGACTGAGGAAGTCAATGCTAGCCTTGACGGTGCGCGCAGTAGCTACATCCACGGCCATGGCCCGGATCTCCGTGTCGCCGAACTGCATCAGCGTCTGGATCTCACGGCGTGCCGCTGTGCTCTCGGTGCCACTCACATCCAAACGTAGCGTGCCGCACTTCCTGACGCCCGGCTCGCTGATGAACCCCACACTCTCCCTCTCAGAGCAGTAGACGTGGATGACGATCACCTGCTGAGACGGCTTGGCTGGCGTGTAGCTCCTCTTCACCAGTTCCCCCAGGGCCACGGATTGGTCTGCCGCGATGAAGGTGTCGAAGACGTCTGTGCACCAGCGCGTGCCGTCCTTGACCAGCAGCTTCTCCGGTGGGTGCTTGCCCTCCACGAAGCGGTTGAGAACGCCCACGCCATAGGTGACGGGTGAGCGGCGGACTTTGATGACCCCTGGGTCCAGACCGAACAGCACAGCCCCTTTGAGGATGGTGAGGCCAACGTCGTGGGGGATGATGATGCGGCTTCGCCCCTGCAGCATGTTCTGGACTGCCTGCTGCAGCAGTGGGGACTCGGCAAAGCCACCCACCAGGAACAGGAATCTAATGTCACAAACCTCGGGCTTCTCAAACAGCTCAGCTGGAATCACAATAGAGAGTGAATGAGAAACATGTCAGTTTAAATAATAAAAAACAAAACAACAACGTTACAGGTAGGCTCTGTCACGGTGTCAGACCGTCTCTAGGCAAATGAGCCCCACATGGTTGTTAGACTTTTCTTACATTGTTTCTTAGTTGGTCTCATGTCTGTGTGTTTGATTTGACTGGGAATGGGGGGGGGGGTTGCATGGGAGGACAGGTAACACAAAGGCAGATGGGTCCTCATTTGGAAAGCATACGATCTAGTATCTGCTCTCTCGCCATTGCATAAATACTGGATGTGCATTGTAGAAATGGAAATATGTTAAAAACAAAAGAGAATTCACAGGCTATGTCGCATTAGCGGCAATTTTACGGTGCAAGTATGTGAAAACCTGATTTTAAAAAAAATCCTTTCCTGGTCAAACATGGAGATCTCTGGCTCTGGAAATGGTCAGTTTGGAAGTGTGAGGGGGGTTGACTAAGGTGAGGAAGCACCACCTGGTGGTTCCACCCGAAAAT
The DNA here is from genome assembly GCF_029633865.1 of Lampris incognitus. Taxonomy (NCBI): domain Eukaryota; kingdom Metazoa; phylum Chordata; class Actinopteri; order Lampriformes; family Lampridae; genus Lampris; species Lampris incognitus. Next base: position 49,960,452 of record NC_079223.1, on the reverse strand, counting down.
AAAAGATGTTCCCAGAAAGTTGAATCAGTTCATTTGGACACAAGGTTTAGCGGGAGACATGTTTCATCACTCATCTAAGTGATTTCATTAGTCTCAGTTGACTGCAGGTGTCGCTCACCCTTATAAACAATACAGGGGCATAATGACGGAAACCAACGATCGGTTTCATATGCAAATTGCCGTAACCATTAATTAGAGTTACATTGGCCATGTGTACTATTCACAGAGGATTGGGGGAATAGCTGCAATCACAGAATTCACAGCATTGTAAGATGGTGACAGATGTACTCTTAGGCCCTTTTCCTCAGTTCAGGGATGGTCGTTCCTTCTTCACATAGATGGCCTCTTTGACTCTCCGTTCAAACCACAGTTCCTCCCTATCAAGGATGTGCACATCCTCATCCTTGAAAGAGTGGCCACCGGCCTGTAGATGGTGTAGACTGTGGAGTCCTGGTCTGTAGATGGTGTAGACTGTGGAGTCCTGGTCTGTAGATGGTGCAGACTGTGGAGTCCTGGTCTGTAGATGGTGTAGACTGTGGAGTCCTGGTCTATAGATGGTGTAGACTGTGGAGTCCTGGCCTGACGTGTTAGCTCTCCTGTGTTGTGCCATCCTCTTCGCCAGAGTCTGTTTTACTTCCTCCAATGTACAAGTCACGGCAACCCTCCTGGCACTTAACAGCTACACTATATTGCTCTGTTTGTGCCGGGGGACCTGATCGTTGGGGTGGACCAATTTCTGGCACAGCGTGGTTTGGGGTTTGAAAGCAACTGAGACGCAGTGTTTGGAAAATACGGGTCTCAACTGTTCCGACACTCCCACCACATACGGACTCACCACTGGTTTACTCTTAGACAGCTGTTGTCCTCCTCTCTTTGATCGGCGGGTGCACTGTTTGGGGTCTTCCTGGCGTTGACAAATGCCCAGTTAGGATAACCACACTTGCCCAGGGCCTGTTTAATGTGGATTTCTCCCCTTCCCTGCCCGCTGTGTTGGTGGAGATGTTGTCAGCTCGGTGGTGCAGCATCCTGATGACTCCTAGTTTGGGCTCCAGTGGATGATGAGAGTCAAACCTTAAGTACTGATCAGTATGCGTTGGTTTACGGTAAACATCAACAATCAAATGTCCACCATCACCAATTGTAATTTCATAGTGTAAGCAGGCTACCCTGTCATGTTCCACATCCTCCCTGGTGAACTTGATGTGGTGTCCACAGAGTTAATGTGGTTGGTGAAATGTGCTAAATCCTGAGATTTAATTTTAACCCAGGTGTCGGCCACAAATCTGAAGCAATGGCTAGGTGGCGTCCCTGGATAGGACATCAGAGCCTCTTTTCTATTTCCTCCATATACAAATTGGCCACTACAGGTGAGACTGGGGAACCCATAGCACACCAGTGCTTCTGCCTGTAGTACTGCCCCCTGTATGTGAAGTACATGGACTGAAGACAGCTTCAGGAGTGGACACAATTGGTCAGCATTAAGGGTGGTACTAATACTAAAGGTGGGGTCGTCCCGTAATTTCATATGATCTACGTCCACTGCTTCATCAACAGGAACGCACGTAAAAAGGGACATAACATCATACGAGACCATTGTTTCACCTGCCTCCATGATGATGTCCCTCACCTTATCCACAATATCCAGTGTTCTGTGTTAATCCATAGTGTTAACAACACTGGACAACATTTTTTTTCAAACCTTGGGTCAAGCTGAACACAAAAATAACTTCAGATTTGCTGCATCATGGAGGAATTTGGAGAAACAATAAAATAACTTTTATTGAATTTAACATGTTTACTCGCATAACAGTCTGGTGACAGGCATGGGTACAAGTCCATAAATACTGGGGTGGCACCCAGCGCTTTACCTGTGCTCCCGTCCATAGGGTTAGTGGTTGTGTCAGGAAAGACATCCGATATAAAATTTTGCCAAATCAGTATGCGGATTGACAAGACCATACCTGACTGGTCGAGGCCTGCATTAACAATAGCCAGCATTAGTGCTGTGCCCTCACAGAGTCCTGAAGGAAACTGTAAAATCCACTGTGGCGACCCCTGAAAAACGGAAAAAGCTGAAAGAAGAATAAGAATGGATTGTTCATGGTTGCGGGTCCTGCACACAACCCACAACCATGAACAATCCATCAATGTCAGTACAGGAACAGGTTGTCAGCCTGTGTAAAGAAGTTTGTCAAACGATCTTGACGGTTCTGAAAGATAGAAATTTTATTAGCTGGTGACAGCAAACCCCATCCTTGCAATCTTGAACCAAGAAGTTCAGCTTCAGCATTTGACAAATCTAAGACCCTGACCAGGTCATTTAATCCTGGCTGTGTTATCAGATGAGGATAACCAGGCATAACGGGTTCAACATCTGGATCAGTGTCGTTTTCCACATCTGGTTCATGTGTTGTGGCATCTTCATCGGCCTCATCTAGGCTCCATGTCTCTGGTTGCTTCGGGACTGGCAAACTGTCATCATGTGGCACTGGTGTCATGGCTGAAAGCAGGTTGGGGTATTCAATAGAGTTCTTATTGTTAGTAGAGAAGCCAGATACATTGGTCAGACAGAAGTAACAGTCCATCACGTGATCCTTCTGTTCTCGCCATATCATTTGGACTGCAAATGGCATTGACTTCCGAGTACCTCTGAGCCAAGCTCTCAGGTTGACTGCACATGTTGCATAACAAATGTGAGGAGCCCAGGGTTTCTCTTGGTCACCAGTGTTACATCTGACGTAGAGCTCATAGTCTTTCTTAATAAGAGCACTCATGGTGCATCTTTGAGCCTTAAGCGTATCCTCACCACAGATGTACCAGAATGTACTGCAGTTGCTGCAACACTGACGAGACATTTCTGCTGTATTAAATCTTCCTGAAGCAAATAAATCCTATTGTTAAGTATACTCACTATGCTGTTGCCTGAAGAACATGTGCATCAACATGTGTGCAAACAGCATCTGTAAATGTGAGCAGCTTTTATAGCCTGTCTGCCAGCATCTAACCTGACTCAGCATGCCCAGGCATGCCTAAGACAACATTTGCATAGCACCTACACTGAGTGCACTGCATAGCACCGATGGCGGTCTTGTCAATCTGTGTAATTATTTGGCAAAATTGTACGTCGGATGCCTTTCCTGACACAACCACTAACCCTATGGACGGGGCAAAGGTAAAGCACTGGATGCCATCCCAGTATTCATGGACTTGCGCCCATGCCTGTCGCAAATCTCATCTCATCTCATCTCATCTCATCATCAGCCACTTCTCCGGGGTCGGGTCGTGGTGGCAGCAAGCTAAGTAGGGCACTCCAGATGTCCCTCTCCCCAGCAACGCCCTCCAGCTCCTCATGGGGATCCCAAGGCGCTCCCAGGCCAGATTTGACATGTAGTCCCTCCAGCAAGTTCTGGGTCTACCCCGGGGTCTCCTCCCAGTTGGATGTGCCCGGAAAACCTCCAAAGGAAGGCGCCTAGGAGGCATTCTAATCAGATGCCTGGAACATCTCAACTGGCTCCTTTCGACATGAAGGAACAGCGGCTCTACTCCGAGCTCCCTCCGGATGTCCGAGCTCCTCACCCTATCGCTAAGGCTGAGCCCAGACACCCTACGGAGGAAACTCATTTCAGCCGCTTGTATCTGCGATCTCACCTTTTCGGTCACTACCCAAAGCTCATGACCATATGTGAGGGTTGGAATGAAGACTGACTGGTAAATTGAGAGCTTTGCCTTCCGGCTCAGCTCCCTCTTCACCACAACGGTCCGGTACAACGTCCACATTACTGCTGATGCTGCACCAATCCACCTGTCAATCTCCCGCTCCATCCTACCCTCACTCGTGAACAAGACCCCGAGATACCTGAGTTCTTCACTTGAGGCAACAACTCATCCTCATTTGCCTGTCGCAAACCCCTGGGTATAATCCATCCATCCATCCATCCATCCATCCTTCCATCCTTCCATCCATCCATCCATCCATCCATCCATCCATCCACCCATCCATTATCCATTATCCAAACCGCTTATCCTGCGGCCAGGGTCGCGGGGATGCTGGAGCCTATCCTGTCAATAGCATTGTCTCGTTCGAACAGCTTCAGATAATCCTTTTTCTTGTAACCACTGCCTGGATCTCATTTCAGGGACTCGTAAGTATTTCTGTCACTAAGCACCATCACGACTTTCTCATGATAGGCAGTTTGGTTTAATAAAACATTGCACCTACTTTTGTCTGCCAGAAGAATAATGACGTTATTCTCTTTACTGAGAGTCATGAGTACATTCCTCTCGTCTCTGCTGATGTTGGACGGTGGCGGCAACACGTTGCTGAGGCAGGCTGAAACCTTCATCCGCATTTGCTCAGCATCCGGGTGCATGAAGGTGATGTTACAGATCGCTGAATCTGTGGATGCGATCAGTTCCACTTGCGCGAACTCGGCGTGACAGCAAAATTCAGCACTTAGCAAGGATGTCTTTCTCCATCTGGATGAGTTGCCTGTCGGGGACAGATTCCTCACCTACTTGTCCACATTGCCGGCGTGTATTTGTCGTCCGTACCTCTGGATGCCATTGATGGCACCGTCCCTTATCTTCTATGTTAAGAGGGAACGACCATCCCTGAACCGATGGGGGTGGGGGTGGGGGGGTGCTAAGAGTACATCTGTCACCATCTTACAGTACTGTGATTGCAACTATTCCCCAAGTCCTCTGTGAATAGTACACATGGCCATTGTAACTCCAGTTAATGGTCACTGCAGTTTGCATGTGAAACTGAGCATTGGTTTCTGTCATGACGCCACTGTATTGTTTATAAGGGTGGGACGCCGGCAGTCAGCTGAGGCTGAAGAGGTACTAAACGTCATGTCCAGATGAACTGATTCACCTTTCTGAGATTTCCTTACGTGATTTCTTGAGCATGCATCAAGAAAAATAATAGATTTTTTTCTTTTCAATTTTAAGATACCCTAGAGACCACTGTTTCATGCAATTACACATTCTTACTTTAAGAACTGTCAAATAAAAGAAGTGTCAAAAGAGCAGAACAGAAGAAAGATCAGAGTTTTTATAAGCAAAGGCTCAAGTAGAGTGAATGCAGTCAAGCGTCTAACTGTATTGTTATAAACTGAGTAGATTTAGCAAACAATAAGGCCCTAGATTTGGGACTCTGGCTATTAAAAGCAACGCTGTGGCAAGATAAATATTCTGTTTTGGATTAAATATGTTTGTAACTGATGACTCACTTCAGTGTAGGACATGTTAAAAATGTAAATATTTTGTGGAGCCTTTTGGCCAACTAAACAACTTTTAACCTTTTTTACAATACTAAGCTGCCCATCCCTAAAACACCACCAAATCCAAAGCTTCATCACATTGCAGAGACAAAACAGGTTCTGAATGTTGTGTTTGAGGTAACAAACACAAGATCGGTTATTCTACTTTGCAACGTGGCTAGGCTGCTCATAAATAACCAGACAGACCAGTCCATATTTAAGTACTATGACCTCATATTTCCAGTCAGAAATGAATTATGTTATGGAGGTTGGCTGGTTTTGGAAAGGGACAAAACCTCTTTTAACAGAAGCAGGTTGCACCTGAAGCACATCGCAGAAAATAACCGAAATCCAGTGTTAGGACTATCGTGTTACTTGTAACAGTCAAGCATTGATGACGAGCTGGTAAAGTATGCAGCCCAGATACCTACAGGCCTACAGCTCTAGCCAGCATACTGTCAAAAGTACTACAAAGAATCCTGCTGGATAGAGAGCACAAGGTTATCAACTCCATTGATAACCAGTCTGGTTTTAAAGCTAAACATGGCACTGACTTATGTATATACGTATGTCTTAAAGGAAATTATTAACAAATACAGAGGCCAAAACTCACCAGTTCTTATGTGTTTTATTGATGCTTCTAAAGCTTTTGATCGTGTTAATCATAGAAGGTTGTTTGTTAAATTGAGTCAAAGAGAGGTGTGTAAATACATTGTCAGAATTCTGGCTTATTGGTATGCCCACCAGACTATACAAGTGAAATGGGGCAATAGTGTTTCAGCCCCATTTGGGGTTAGCAATGGTGTCAGACAAGGGGGAATTCTGTCTCCACTTCTGATTTGTCCAAGCAGCTGAAAGCCTGAAACACTGGGTGCATGACTGGTAATACCTTGGTGAGCCATATTATGTGTGCAGATGACCTTGTCATTCTTAGTCCCTGTAGCACTGGTGTCCAGCAGCTCCTTGATATATGTTGTGTGTCTGGTGTGGAGCATGATATCAAACACAATACTGGTAAGAGTGTTGTCATGCTATGCAGAACCAAAGAGGCCAATCATCTAAAATGTCCTGATTTTAAATTGTCTGATAATAACCTTGGGGTATGTAATAAGGTGAAATATCTTGGACATTATATTACTGAACACATGACAGACGATGATGATGTTTATAGACAATGCTGCATGATGTATGCACAAGCACACACTCTGTCACGCAAGTCTGGTATGTGTTCAGTTAGTATGAAGATGTGTCGGTTCAGAGCATATTGTACACCACTTTATACTGCCCCCTGTGGTCAAACTACATATTGTACACCACTTTATACTGCACACCTGTGGTCAAACTACATGTTGTACACCACTTTATACTGCACACCTGTGGTCACTACATATTGTACACCACTTTATACTGCACACCTGTGGTCAAACTACATATTGTACACCACTTTATACTGCCCCTTGTGGTCAAACTACATGTTGTACACCACTTTATACTGCACACCTGTGGTCAAACTACATGTTGTACACCACTTTATACTGCACACCTGTGGTCAAACTACATATTGTACACCACTTTATACTGCCCCCTGTGGTCAAACTACATGTTGTACACCACTTTATACTGCCCCCTGTGGTCAAACTACATGTTGTACACCACTTTATACTGCACACCTGTGGTCAAACTACATGTTGTACACCACTTTATACTGCACACCTGTGGTCACTACATATTGTACACCACTTTATACTGCACACCTGTGGTCAAACTACATGTTGTACACCACTTTATACTGCCCCCTGTGGTCAAACTACATGTTGTACACCACTTTATACTGCACACCTGTGGTCAAACTACATGTTGTACACCACTTTATACTGCACACCTGTGGTCAAACTACATATTGTACACCACTTTATACTGCCCCCTGTGGTCAAACTACATGTTGTACACCACTTTATACTGCCCCCTGTGGTCAAACTACATGTTGTACACCACTTTATACTGCACACCTGTGGTCAAACTACATGTTGTACACCACTTTATACTGCACACCTGTGGTCACTACATATTGTACACCACTTTATACTGCACACCTGTGGTCAAACTACATGTTGTACACCACTTTATACTGCCCCCTGTGGTCAAACTACATGTTGTACACCACTTTATACTGCACACCTGTGGTCAAACTACATGTTGTACACCACTTTATACTGCACACCTGTGGTCAAACTACATATTGTACACCACTTTATACTGCACACCTGTGGTCAAACTACATATTGTACACCACTTTATACTGCACACCTGTGCTCACACTACATATTGTACACCACTTTATACTGCACACCTGTGGTCACACTACATATTGTACACCACTTTATACTGCACACCTGTGGTCACTACATATTGTACACCACTTTATACTGCACACCTGTGGTCAAACTACATATTGTACACCACTTTATACTGCACACCTGTGGTCACTACATATTGTACACCACTTTATACTGCACACCTGTGGTCAAACTACATATTGTACACCACTTTATACTGCACACCTGTGGTCACACTACATATTGTACACCACTCTATACTGCACACCTGTGGTCACACTACATATTGTACACCACTTTATACTGCACACCTGTGGTCACTACATATTGTACACCACTTTATACTGCACACCTGTGGTCACTACATATTGTACACCACTTTATACTGCACACCTGTGGTCACTACATATTGTACACCACTTTATACTGCACACCTGTGGTCAAACTACATATTGTGCACCACTTTATACTGCACACCTGTGGTCAAACTACATATTGTACACCACTTTATACTGCCCCCTGTGGTCAAACTACATGTTGTACACCACTTTATACTGCACACCTGTGGTCACTACATATTGTACACCACTTTGTACTGCACACCTGTGGTCACTACATATTGTACACCACTTTATACTGCACACCTGTGGTCACTACATATTGTACACCACTTTGTACTGCACACCTGTGGTCACTACATATTGTACACCACTTTATACTGCACACCTGTGGTCACTACATATTGTACACCACTTTATACTGCACACCTGTGGTCAATTACATATTGTACACCACTTTATACTGCCCCCTGTGGTCAAACTACATGTTGTACACCACTTTATACTGCACACCTGTGGTCAATTACATATTGTACACCACTTTATACTGCCCCCTGTGGTCAAACTACATATTGTGCACCACTTTATACTGCACACCTGTGGTCAAACTACATATTGTACACCACTTTATACTGCCCCCTGTGGTCAAACTACATGTTGTACACCACTTTATACTGCACACCTGTGGTCACTACATATTGTACACCACTTTGTACTGCACACCTGTGGTCACTACATATTGTACACCACTTTATACTGCACACCTGTGGTCACTACATATTGTACACCACTTTATACTGCACACCTGTGGTCACTACATATTGTACACCACTTTATACTGCACACCTGTGGTCACTACATATTGTACACCACTTTATACTGCACACCTGTGGTCAAACTACAAAGAAGCAAGCGTACAGAGGCTTCGAGTAGCTTATAATGATGCAGGGAGGATACTACTAAAAAGACCTAGCTGGTGTAGTGCAAGTGAAATGTTTTGGGGCTGCAGGAGTCAACACCTTTCAGGCTGTTGTAAGAAACCTCATGTATGAATGTATTTGCCGGCTCAATGACTCTGATAATGTAATCACCAAGGGTTTAACTAATATAAGATTCAGCGCCACACACTACCAGTCCCGGCAGTGGGACCACTGGTACAGCTGTCTTCTGATAACACACTGACTTGTTCCGTTTGTGTTATTTTATTGTGCTTACTTTACGTATAGTCTAGGGTTTATCTTTTACCTATGGTTCTTATCTTATGGCTTCATTCTTTCTTCTCCTGCTTATTTTAGCTTGTCTTTGTTTGTTATGGACCCTGAGTCTGCAATAAAGTTTTGAGTTGAGTTGAGTTGAAATGAGTTGAGTTGAGATGAGTTGAGTTGAGTTGAAATGAGTTGAGTTGAGATGAGTTGAAGGAGAACAGGGACACACCAGCGTGAGATAGTGTTGTAATTTGTGTTGTGTTTGTTGGTAAGATGTGTACATGTTGATGGTGCCATGTCATTGGAGGTGAGGGCAGCTTACTGAGGTGCTGGATGATATGGTCAATGGTGGGCTTGAAGAGGGCATTCATAGCATCTGGATTCATCCTCAGCATCCCCTGGGAGGACCATTTGACAAAATCCACACTGGAGAGGAGAGGAGAGGAGAGGAGAGGGGAGGAAGAGGGGATATGAGGAAGTAAGAAAATCAGAGAAAATGTTTGATTAAAGAGAACTACAAAGCAATATGGTAGTGATCCATTCACTACTCACAACATCATGTGAGTCACTGTATGTATGTATATATATATATATATATACGTATATATATATTTTTTTATTTTGAGATACTTTATTGATCCCCGTAGGGAAATTAGACTCTGCATTTAACCCATCCCAGCTGTGTCGCTAGGAGCCGTGGGCAGCCGCTGTGCAGCACCCGGGGACCAACTCGTCTTGCCATCCTCAGTCAGGGGCACAGGCAGCAGTACTGACCCTAACATGGCACCTTCGTAAAACGAAGTTACAAAGTGCTTCACAATAAAGACAGTTGTGTGTCACTGTACGTTTCAGTGTGCGTATGCATGACTCTCTATGATCCCCTCACAGGGCTTCCACAACATTTACACAGACAACCATTCACCGGCACCGGACCCAGCGGACTCACATTTCCATCATACAAGCCCCCTAAGAGCCGCACCCGAGGGTTTGATGAGAATCCATACAAGCACAAAACAGCACCACTGAATCCCTGACCGCGAGGTAGCTCCAAATCAATGGGAAAAGCTGAAGGGCGTCCGGGGGGCGTGGCGGTCCATTCCATTGCCTATCAACACAGGGCTCGCCGGTTCGAGACCCTGTGCTGCCTCCAGCTTGGCCAGGCGTCCCTACAGACACAATTGGCTGTGTCTGCGGCTGCGAAGGCGGATGTGGGTATGTGTCCTGGTCGCTGCAGTAGCGCCTGCTCTGGTCAATCGGGGCACCTGTTCGGGGGGGGGGGAACTGGGGGAAATAGCGTGATCCTCCCACGTGCTACGTTCCCTTGGTGAAACTCCTCATTGTCAGGCGAAAAGAAGCGGCGGGCGGCTCCACATCTTTGGGAGGAGGCATGTGGTAGTCTGCAGCCCTCCCCGGCTCAGCAGAGGGGTTGGAGCAGAGACCGGGACGGCTCGGAAGAGTGGGGTAATTGGCCAAGTACAATTGGGAGAAAAAGGGGGGGACCCCCCCCCAAAAAATAATAAAAAAATAGCAAAAGCTCTGGAATGGCCTAAAGTGCAAAGATTCATATCTACCCTGGCCATGAAAGGTTGTCATCGTAGACAGGGTTTCACAAGTCCACCTGTCCTTAAGGCCCCCAGGGCCGAGTGACTGAAGCCATCGTGGATGTCTCGTGTCACATATTAGGACGGGGAAGGTAAAGTCTTGAAATAGCCCCCTTACCACACTGTGCAGGGTGCAGCGAGACGACTGGCACATTGTGCGTTTGGCTGCACAGCAAGGCTGACACGGTCAGCTGACCGCACGCTGACCGTGTCCTGTGAGGCCTCAAACACACACCCCAAATGGTCTCGCATGAAACAGCATGCAATTGCATTAACGATGACGGTTTTTTGATGCAGGGAAACTGTTGCTGCTCAGCAAGTTCACTTTCGGTCCACAGCTGGCATGCTAGCATGCTGTCATTTGCTAAACGCTCCTGCTGGTGGTGTAGCTGTAGCTATTATCACAACCAAACTCTACTGACACAGCAGGAACTTGGTTAGAGCCTACGACTCTGTGGATCGGGACTCTGTCAGCCGTCCTGATCCCTGTCACAATAAACCACCCAAGACAGCCGAGCATCGTTCACAACGAAAAACGTTGCCCCTGGTTTGTCAGGGATGACCCTAAGATGGCTGAAACCGCAGGGTGGGGGTTTTCAGCAAGGCAGCAACACTAAGAATGTCCTAAAGTCAGACGGCGGGATCACTCACAGCAGCTGTTGGCAGACTGATTAAGTAAGCCATAGTTATTTATTTGTTTATTTATTTAGTGGATTTTCCCCCCCCTGCCCAATTACCCCACTCTTCCGAGCCATCCCGGTGGCTGCTCCACCCCCTCTGCTGATCCGTGGAGGGCTGCAGACTACCACATGCCTCCTCCCATATATGTGGAGTCGCCAGCCGCTTCTTTTCACCTGACAGTGAGGAGTTTCACCAGGGGGACGTAGCACGTGGGAGGATCACACTATCCCCCCCAGTTGCACCTCCCCCCCCGAACAGACGCCCCGACCGACCATATCCACATCTGGCTTTCCACCCGCAGACACAGCCAATTGTGTCTGTAGGGATGCCCGACCAAGCTGGAGCTAACACGGGGATTTGAACTAGCAACCCCCGTGTTGGTAGGCAACAGAATAGACCGCTACGCTACCTGGTTGCCCCTAAGGAAGCCATCTTATTCACACGGTTACTGATTTTATCTCCAGTGCTGATAACACTCAGGTAAGCCAGGAGTGCTTCATCTCACAGTCAGCAGGATCGTCAGCGCTCAGTGCTTGTTGTCTAATTAACAAAACCCACGTGTGCCCATTGCTCACTCACTTGCTTTTGCGCAGGGCGTGCTCAACACTGTGGCCCCTGAACTTCTTGTAGTAGTCGATGAAGGAGAACGGCAGGTTGATATTGAGGGGGTTGGTTCTGTCAGGGGCTGCTGCCCGCTTGCGCGACTCAAATGCGATCATCAGGTCCACCCAGGCGGCTGGCCTCTTTACCTTAAACTGGTCGATGAAGTCCTGGCCAAAGATCTTACACAAGAGCTTCTCAAACTCATAGTCAATCCCAATAGAGCCGTAAGGACCGCCTACAGAGAGGATGGGAAAGATGGAATGGGAAATGGAATACCTGTCAAGGTGAGCTCACACAGTTTGGCTAAGATGCAAGTGTTTCAGTTCTTTAGGGGGGCATTAGAATCACTCCTCTTTCTGAGGGGGCAATTCCTTTTGGTTGTTGGAACCAAGGCAAGACCAAACCGTATTGAGAAAAACTGGATGAGAGGAGAAAGAAAGAGAGAGAAGTAGTAATATTCAGCAGTTCGCTTACCAGAGGCCTTGTAGAGCTCCTTCAGATGTCCCTCTGGAAGACGGATCTGATGGACAGTGAGATCAACCGTTCCTCCTCCACAGTCGACCACAACGTAACGATCACCTGCACACGTGAAACAAGAACACCAGGAAGCACACGATATCAAATGGTGTGCGGTGAGGTCCGCCGTCCTAAATGCGGTGTGACAAACAAGATACAGAGGAAGTGATGGCATCGTTCTCAACAAGCTTTCTAGGTCTGATTTCTCAGTTGTGGCGCTTATCAAGTAAAGCTCTGCTGCTGTTGCTAGGAACGTGTGCTCGAGGGAGGTGGAACGTCACTCATTGAGACACGGTGCCCTGGAAACAACTCTCCAAGCAGAAAAGGAGGCTCTGTACTATCAACCTAGCTGCTGTAATTTCAGCAGAAGCAATGCGAGGACAGGGATGGGATGAGAGGGGAGGTGGGTCTGAGAAGGTTAGTTTAGGTTTGGTGGAGGCTCAGCGGTGGAGGCCAGTTGAAGCTGCTACGAGGAGTTTTTTTGCACACCCCTGTTGACAGAAACGGCAGTGTTTCACAGAAGAACTGCTTAATTTCACATGAGCGTCATCAGATTTTGACCCCGAGACAACCAATAGTGGTATCTCCTCACCGATGGTCTTAATTTAGAGCGATCAAAACTGAATTGTGGAAAAACTCCTCGCAACAGTTTGGTGTTAAACTCAAACAAGGTCCCAAACATTCTGTGGCAATTTAAAAAACATTTCTTCATTACTGCCCACTGTCTCAACAGAGAGTTGGTGTGTAGTTGTAGTGGCGTTTATGTATGAATGGATTTGACTGACATGTGGTAACCAGAGCAACATCAAGGTTACAAAAGGCAACCGCTTGAAATGTATGTCCCATTTTCTTGTATTATTACCTTTCACAAATCATAAAAACTTGGCTGACCCACTCAGAAACATCTAGGAACAGTGTCTTGATGCATGCTCAATAGTCCGGGTAAGGAAATCCCAGAAAGTTGAGTCAGTTCATCTGCACACGAGGTTCGCTGGTTTATTGGGAGAAACATTTTTATCACTCATCTGAGTGACTTCATCAGTCTAAGGGCCCTGACATGCCAGGCCGACGGCCAATGTCCGGCCATCGGCGAGTGTCTGTGACCCTAGTTTTTGCGGTGTGGTCCGTACTGTTGGCACTAGCCGGACCCCTGTTGGCAGCTTTTCAGCCGATTCAGCATGTTGAATCAGCGGAGTCCGTCGGTGCGAGAGATCACTCTGATTGGCTGTTCAGCTTAGTGAGTCAGTGCAGAACGTACATGCTAGCTGGCCGTCGGCTGTAGTCTTTGCGGTGTGTTCAAGTGCTGCTTTTTAGCCCAGATGGCAGGTGACGTGAGGCGACGCAACAGTCGGCCCTTGTCACTGCTAGTCGGTTTGGTGTGTCTGGGCCCTAAACTGACTGCAGGTATCCCCACCCTTATAAACAATACAGCTGCATAACGACCGAGACCAACGCTCGGTTTCATATGCAAATTGCCATGACTATTAACTATACTTATGGCCATGTGCACTATTCACAGACAATTGGGGAATGTTTGCAATCACAGCATTGTAAGATGATGACATATGTACTCTCTGGCCCCCAGATTCAGGGATGGTCATTCCCTCTTCACATAGATGGCCTCTTTGACTCCCCGTTCAAACCAGCGCTCTTCCCTATCAAGGATGTGCACATCCTCATCCATGAAAGAGTGGCCACTGACCTGTATCTGGGTGTAGTCTGTGTAGCTGGGTGTAGACTGTGTAGCTGGGTATAGACTGTGTAGATGGTGGTAGACTGTGTAGATGGGTGTAGACTGTGTAGATGGTGTACACTGTGGAGTCCTGGCCTGACGTGGTAGTCCCCAGATTCAGGGATGGTCATTCCCTCTTCACATAGATGGCCTCTTTGACTCCCCGTTCAAACCAGCGCTCTTCCCTATCAAGGATGTGCACATCCTCATCCATGAAAGAGTGGCGACTGACCTGTATCTGGGTGTAGTCTGTGTAGCTGGGTGTAGACTGTGTAGCTGGGTATAGACTGTGTAGATGGTGGTAGACTGTGTAGATGGGTGTAGACTGTGTAGATGGTGTACACTGTGGAGTCCTGGCCTGACGTGGTAGTCCCCAGATTCAGGGATGGTCATTCCCTCTTCACATAGATGGCCTCTTTGACTCCCCGTTCAAACCAGCGCTCTTCCCTATCAAGGATGTGCACACCCTCATCCATGAAAGAGTGGCCACTGACCTGTATCTGGGTGTAGACTGTGTAGCTGGGTATAGACTGTGTAGATGGTGTAGACTGTGTAGCTGGGTACAGACTGTGTAGATGGTGTAGACTGTGTAGATGGTGTAGACTGTGTAGCTGGGTATAGACTGTGTAGATGGTGTAGACTGTGTAGCTGGGTGTAGACTGTGTAGATGGTATAGACTGTGTAGATGGTGTAGACTGTGTAGCTGGGTATAGACTGTGTAGCTGGGTATAGACTGTAGATGGTGTAGACTGTGTAGCTGGGTACAGACTGTGTAGATGGTGTAGACTGTGTAGCTGGATGTAGACTGTGTAGCTGGGTATAGACTGTGTAGCTGGGTATAGACTGTAGATGGTGTAGACTGTGTAGCTGGGTACAGACTGTGTAGATGGTGTAGACTGTGTAGCTGGGTATAGACTGTGTAGATGGTGTAGACTGTGTAGCTGGGTACAGACTGTGTAGATGGTGTAGACTGTGTAGCTGGGTACAGACTGTGTAGATGGTGTGGACTGTGGAGTCCTGGCCTGACGTGGTAGCTCTTCTGTGTTGTGCCATCCTCTTCTCCAGCATCTATTTGGTTTTCCCAGTGCAACCCTCCTGGCACTTAGCAGTGCACACTATATTGCTCTGTTTGTGCCAGGGGACCTGATCCTCGGGTTGGACCAACTTCTGGCACAGCATGTTTTGCGGTTTGAAAGCAATTGAGTTGTGGTGTTTGGAAAGTACGCATGTCAACTGTTCCGCCACTCCCGCCACGTACAGAATCACCACTGGTTTACTCTTAGACAGCTGGTGTCCTCCTCCTCTCTTTGATCGGCGGGTGCACTGTTTGGGGTCTTCCTGGCTTTTACAAACGCCCAGTTAGGATAACCACACTTACCCAGGGCCTGTTTAATGTGGGGTTTCTCCCCTTCCCCGCCCGCTGTGTCGGTGGAGACGTTGTCAGCTCGGTGGTACAGCATCCTGATGACTCCTAGTTTGTGCTCCAGTGGATGATGAGAGTCAAACCTTAAGTACTGATCAGTATGTGTTGGTTTACGGTAAACATCCATCAAACGTCCCCCCATCACCAGTTGTAATTTCACATTGTAAGCAGGCTGACCTGTCCAACCCTCTGGGAAGAGTACACATGGACATTTTAAGTCTAGTTAGTGGTTA
Source organism: Lampris incognitus (assembly GCF_029633865.1). NCBI lineage: Eukaryota > Metazoa > Chordata > Actinopteri > Lampriformes > Lampridae > Lampris > Lampris incognitus. Next base: position 49,944,520 of record NC_079223.1, on the reverse strand, counting down.
TGGCAAATTGCATATGAAACCGATTGTTTGTTTCAGCCGTTATGCACACCCGTGCCGTTTATAAGGGTGGGGGTACCTGCAGTCAGGTGAGACTGAAGAGGTCACTTAGACGAGGATGAAGCCTTTCTCCCAGTAAACCTTGCGTCCAGATGAACTGATTCAACTTTCTGGGGTCTAGGAACAGTGATCGGCCCCACAGGAAACACGAGAAGCAAGGGGAAAACAGAAGTAAAGGAAAAGAAAGACTCTACCTTCTTCCAGCTCCGACCAAAGCTCCCCTATGACATTTTCCACCAAAAAGGTGCGACTCTGCCGGTTGCGTCGAACGTGCTCCTTGGCTGGTTATTGACAGAGAGAGAGTGTCCCAGTGAGTGTGACAGAAGGCAGAAGCGCTTGTGTGTCACTGTGCAGGTCATACAATGTAAGGCAAGCGACAGGCTGACAGGGCAACATGGGGTTCATGGTGGGGGGGGGAGTTAAGGCTGTGATGTAGAACAGCAAGACCCCAGAGCGGTCTACATGGTGTTTCAGTGAGTGATGCCATTTTTACCATTCATCCAGGAACAAGCTAGCACATGACCGTCCATACACAGCCTTCAATAGAACATGGAGACTCTCCCTGAACGATATAAATACCATCATTTATATTGTTCTGCCGACAGTTCTACCAGACCCTGAGGATAGCTGAGCTCCCTCCATGTTTTCCTCTCCCCTTCCCCCATCCCCTCCTTTCTTTTTCCTTTCTTTTTTTAAAAATTCTGATAAGCGGATTGGATAATGGATGGATGGATGGATGTTTTCTATTTTATTTATTTATTTATTTTACTTGTATGTATATTTGTATGTATGTATGTATGTATGTATGTATGTATATGGGTGTATGTATGCATGTATGTGTATATGTTTGTATATATAAAATATATAATAACTTTATTTATGCAGCACTTTTCTAAAACAATGTTACAAAGCGCTTTACGAAGAAATAAAACCAGACAAGGCCAAATAAGAGTAAAAATAAAAACAGTATAAATAAAAACAAATATCAAACATTTGTAAAGGCTTATATATTATGATTATTATCTTTATTATATATGTTATATTATTATTATACTTATAATTATGTTATTATATATTGTATTATTATTTTAGACTATTATATATTATGATTATTATCTTTTATGTGTGTATATAGTATGTATATGTATATATGTATATGTATATATTAAGATAGGTGCAGGGAAAAGAGTTTTAATGCATTACAGTACAAGGAATGTACCGTTAAAATTTTTTTCCTACATCTATCTCAATATTCCGCTCCTCATTTGTTGAGCACTTTTATCAACACCGTTGACGGTTTCCGGAGAAAAAACCCACTCACGCTACAAATATATATATATATATATATATATATGCACACACACACACGTACACGCACACATATATATGTATATGCACACACACACACACACATATATGTATATGCACACACACACACGCACACACACACACACATATACACACACACACACACACACACACATATATATATAAATATATGTATATATGTGTGTGTTTGTGCATATATATATATATATATATATATATGCACACACACACACACACACACACATATATATATATATATCTACTCACACACACACACACACACATATATATATATATCTACTCACACACACACACACTTGTTTTTCGTGTGTTGTTTTGCTTCCCCAGGGTGCAGTTGGGTGGGTGAGGGTGGGTTATTGGGTGGTGGGTTTGGGTTTCATGGGGTAAAACTCTCAGGCACGTTTACATTTTGTTCTGGTTGTCTTGTAAACCTGTGCAAAAACGCAATAAAAAGATTAGGAAAAAGTCTGCTCAGAAAAGTGTCTGGTAGTGTTTCCTCTGCGTTTACGTGGCGCTGACCGGGCGAAATGCTACAAGAAACCTCGAACCTGTGACGCTTCTCACACAATCAACTAATCAATGGATGAGGTGAAGACGCGTATCCGTAACTGTGCATGTAGTGGCGCAGTTAGCACGGGTTATCCAGGGAAGGACACTTCCACACGGAACATCTGAACAAGGAAAAAGAGTGAAATCCCAGCAACAAGGTTACGCGCCGTGACACGAGGGGAGGACTCTGACCTCCGGAGGCCAGCAGGAAGTCATGTCGGCAAGGTGAGAATGACGTCACCGCTAACCATGTCAGGCGGACATTTCCTCTTACACGGTGAAAACAATAGGGAAGGAAAGATGACTTTCCACAGCTCATTAGCGTGGGGCACGAGAAAGGGCTCCCATTGTTACCATGGCATCTTAGTCAAAGACTCGCGCCACGCCGCTAAGAGCGAGCCACTTTCCCCAGGGATGTCTGGGGGATGGATTCCAAAAAGGTTGTCATATTTCCAAAGTATTAAGGAAACCAGCACATGGGGTGTAATCAAAAACTGTTGCCCAGTGCTCCCTACAGAGATGACAGAGGCCACGTTCCCACGCGCCACTGTTTCTTAATGTTATGCCACATCTTAACCGTGTGAAAGAGATTCGCATTTTAACGTGTCTATGTCACAGTCACTTCTGTATTCATAATCCATAGTTTGAATGTTTTAACATCAAGTAGTCATATGTATTTCCTAAGTGTCAGTCCAATGTGGTTTTATTAAACATTCAAATTTGTTGCCATGGGGACATGCAATTAAGGTTAGCCGAGCAGTCATAAACAGGCCAACAAATATAAATTGTGGCTGGTGTTTTGTGTAATTTTGTTGATTTCTTTCCTTTAATTTGTTATACATTTCCATGTTTCCTTGAGTTCTGATTTCCACTGAATTCTTTTACTCGTGTAACTCAGTTCATTTTGATGTGTTTTAGGATAATTTACCCATGAGTCTCCTTTTTCCCTGTTGTAGGTTCATGGACTGGAAATTATTCTGTAGCAAGGATGACGACCAACTTCATGTCTTATTGGTTAACTGGTCTGTGAACTTCTCTTTGGGACACTAGTGAGTTAGGGTTCAGCCCTAACACTACTACTACTACTATTACTACTACTACTACTACTTTCGGCTGCTACCGTTAGGGGGCGCCACAGCGGATCATCCGTTTCCATCTCTTCCTGTCCTCTGCATCTTCCTCTGTCACACCAGCCACCTGCATGTCTTCCCTCACCACATCCATAAACCTCCTCTTTGGCCTTCCTCTTCTCCTCTTCCCTGGCAGCTCCATATTCAGCATCCTTCTCCCAGTATACCCAGCATCTCTCCTCCACACATGTCCAAACCATCTCAATCTTGCCTCTCTTGCTTTGTCTCCAAACCGTCCCACCTGAGCGGTCCCTCTAATATACTCGTTCCTAATCCTGTCCTTCTTCATCACTCCCAGTGAAAATCTTATCATCTTCATCTCTGCCACCTCCAGCTCCACCTCCTGTCTTTTCATCAGTGCCACTGTCTCAAAACCATATAACATAGCTGGTCTCACAACCATCTTGTAAACCTTCCCTTTAACTCTTGCTGGTACCCTTCTGTCACAAATCACTCCTGACACTCTTCTCCACCCACTCCACCCTGCCTGCACTCTCTTCTTCACCTCTCTTCTGTACTCCCCGTTACTTTGGACAGTTGACCCCAAGTATTTAAACTCATATGCCTTCATCACCTCCACTCCTTGCATCCTGACCATTCCACTGTCATCCCTCTCATTCACGCATAGGTATTCCATCTTGCTCCTACTGACTTTCATTCCTCTTCTCTCCAGTGCATACCTCCACCTCTCCAGGCTCTCCTCAACCTGCACCCTACTCTCACTACAGATCACAATATCATCCGCAAACATCATAGTCCACAGAGACTACTGCCTGATCTCGTCCGTCTACCTGTCCATCACCATTGCAAACAAGAAAGGGCTCAGAGCCGATCCTTGATGTAATCCGACCTCCACCTTGAACCCATCTGTCATTCCAACCACACACCTCACCACTGTGACACTGCCCTCATACATATCCTGCACCACTCCTACATACTTCTCTGCAACTCCCGACTTCCTCATACAACAATTCAGGTATAATAATAATAATAATAATAGTAATAGTACGAAGAAACCATCGACCACATTGTCTCAGGCTGCTCGGAACTGGCAAAGACCGAGTACATGTACAGGCACAACAAGGGAGCAGCATACCTGCACTGGAAGATCTGCAGGCGTTACAAGATCAAGACCACTGAGAAGTGGTACGTACATCAGCCAAAAACGGTCACTGAGAACAATGGTGTCACCATCCTCTGGGACACGCCCATCCACACTGACAGAGAGATAAAAGCCAACAAGCAATACATCGTTATCAGGGACAGGAAGCAAAAGAGGTGCATGTCCATCTACATGGCAATACCATCCGAAAAACACCTCAGTGAAAATCACAGAGAAGCTGACCAAGTACAAAGACCTGGAGACTGAAATCCACAGGATGTGGGGAATGAAGACTGAAACAACACCAGTGGTCAGCGGAGCTCTAGGACTCATGAAGGGAATGGAAAAGTTCCCCAACCCTATACCAGGAAACATCAACATCTGTGCAGTCCAGAAGATCGCCCTACTCGGAACAGCCCGCATATTACGACGAGTACTGTCAATCAAGTGACATCTGCCCTACAGTGCCTCAGGTCCATAGTTTGGACCCGGCTCTACAGGATGTAAAACAGGAAACGTGAATAAAAATAACAGGTAAAATAAGGGGTTCATCCCTAACCTTGGCCACCTTTTTTGTTATATACAGCTTGAATGGGAGGTCAAGATACTGATCATAATTGAATAGTGTCTGAATTTATGAAGATTTAATAGGTGTTGTTGAATGGAATCTGAAAAGGCGGGAATGTTGGAATCACTTCTAAAACCATAACTTCTACCTGGTGTTCTATTTATGTGCCATATATTTGATTCAAATATAGCCGTATGAGTAAGTGGTAACACACGAGAAGCAGTAAATTATTGGCACTGAGAATGCCTGAAGGTGACAGTCTTGATATTCTGGCACTTTCCATTTGTTTCCTGTAGTAAGCCTTTTTTGATTGTTTGTACAAAATGAGGTGTTCTTTTCTGGAGGGCAGACAAAACAAAGACAAGGCCCTCCTTTTCTTCTTTTTGCTGATTTACTGTACTCACAGATCTATAAATGTGTTGCTATTGTAAGGCTGGGCAAGGCCACCTGTCATCTTACACTAACTGTTGCAGCTGTGGTTGCCTAGTTGGCTAGTTGTTGTAGCTGTGGCTGACTTGTTGGCTAGTTGTTGTAGCTGTGGCTGCGTAGTTGGCTAGTTGTAGCTGTGGCTGCGTAGTTGGCTAGCTGTTGTAGCTGTGACTGCCTAGTTGGCTAGTTGTTGTAGCTGTGGCTGCCTTGTTGGCTAGTTGTTGTAGCTGTGACTGCCTAGTTTGCTAGCTGTTGTAGCTGTGGCTGCCTTGTTGGCTAGTTGTTGTAGCTGTGGCTGTCTTGTTGGCTAGTTGTTGTAGCTGTGGCTGTCTTGTTGGCTAGTTGTTGTAGCTGTGGCTGTCTTGTTGGCTAGTTGTTGTAGCTGTGGCTGCGTAGTTGGCTAGCTGTTGTAGCTGTGGCTGCCTAGCTGGCTAGTTGTTGTAGCTGTGGCTGCCTTGTTGGCTAGTTGTTGTAGCTGTGGCTGCCTAGTTGGCTAGTTGTTGTAGCTGTGGCTGCGTAGTTGGCTAGCTGTTGTAGCTGTGGCTGCCTTGTTGGCTAGTTGTTGTAGCTGTGGCTGCCTTGCTGGCTAGTTGTTGTAGCTGTGGCTGCCTTGTTGGCTAGTTGTTGTAGCTATGGCTGCCTTGTTGGCTAGTTGTTGTAGCTGTGGCTGCCTAGCTGGCTAGTTGTTGTAGCTGTGGCTGCCTTGTTGGCTAGTTGTTGTAGCTGTGGCTGCCTTGTTGGCTAGTTGTTGTAGCTGTGGCTGCCTAGCTGGCTAGTTGTTGTAGCTGCGGCTGCCTTGTTGGCTAGTTGTTGTAGCTGTGGCTGCCTAGTTGGCTAGTTGTTGTAGCTGTGGCTGCATAGTTGGCTAGCTGTTGTAGCTGTGGCTGCCTTGCTGGCTAGTTGTTGTAGCTGTGGATGCCTTGTTGACTAGTTGTTGTAGCTGCGGCTGCCTTGTTGGCTAGTTGTTGTAGCTGGGGCTGCCTAGTTGGCTAGTTGTTGTAGCTGTGGCTGCGTAGTTGGCTAGTTGTTGTAGCTGTGGCTGCCTTGTTGGCTAGTTGTTGTAGCTGTGGCTGCCTTGTTGGCTAGTTGTTGTAGCTGTGGCTGCCTTGTTGGCTAGTTGTTGTAGCTGTGGCTGCCTTGTTGGCTAGTTGTTAGTCAGGTGTGCACAGGTAAACATCTCTGAAATCTCACCTGCTCAACATTAGGAAACCAGCTTTTTCCAAGTATCAGTATAAATGATACCATGGGATGAGAATGTGTTGATTCATCTAAAAATACATTTTGCCATTCATTGTTTAGTTATATTGTGGCGATACACAGATGAGGGTAGATTCAGCAGGGGCTGCTGCTCCTTTAAGGCGGACGTTCAGTGTTATGACGTAGGCACTGCTTAGAGTTTCCGGGGTGGAGCCATGTTAGCAGCAGCCTAGCGGTTGGTTAGCTGGTTGCCAGGGGAGATTGTGCTGTATCGGTGTTGTTTTGTGTGGCGAGTAAACGGGATGGACTCGACTCGACCTCTCCGTCTCCTCCTCCCTGCACCCCCACAATATCAGGCACGAGAAAGAGGCGAATCCTCAGTAAGACCAACCAATCAGAGCCGTGGATTATTGTGACCATGGGAGGTTGTGAAGTGGAAGAGAAAACCAAGTAAGAAGTGAATTATTTGAAAAAAATACTTCTTCGTTTGTTACATATCACATTAAAACAACTTCTTGGGCATCCGGGTAGCGTGGCGCTCTATTCCGTTGCCGACCGACACCGGGATCGGCGGTTCGAATCCCCGCGTTACCTCCGGCTTCGTCGGGCATACTCAAAAGACACAATTGGCCTTTTCTTCGGGTGGGAAGCCGGATGTGTGTATGTGTCCTGGCCGCTGCACTAGCGCCTCCTCTGGTCAGGGGGGGGGGGGAATAGCGTGATCCTCACTGTGATGTGTAAAGAAGCGGCTGGTGACTCCACATGTATGGGAGGAGGCACATGGTAGTCTGCAGCCCTGCCCAGATCGGCAGAGGGGGGGGGGGCAGCAACCGGGACGGATCGGAAGAGTGGGGTAATTGGCCGAGTAGCTAACTGCAGGTACCCCCACCCTTATAAACAATACAGTGACTGCAGGTACCCCCACCCTTATAAACAATACAGTGACTGTAGGTACCCCCACCCTTATAAACAATACAGTGACTGCAGGTGCCCTCACCCTTATAAACAATACAGTGACTGCAGTTGCCCCCACTCTTATTAACAATACAGTGACTGCAGGTGCCCCCACCCTTATAAACAATACAGTGACTGCAGGTACCCCCACCCTTATAAACAATACAGTGACTGCAGGTGCCCTCACCCTTATAAACAATACAGTGACTGCAGTTGCCCCCACTCTTATTAACAATACAGTGACTGCAGGTGCCCCCACCCTTATAAACAATACAGTGACTGTAGGTACCCCCACCCTTATAAACAATACAGTGACTGCAGTTGCCCCCACTCTTATTAACAATACAGTGACTGCAGGTGCCCCCACCCTTATAAACAATACAGTGACTGCAGGTACCCCCACTCTTATTAACAATACAGTGACTGCAGGTGCCCCCACCCTTATAAACAATACAGTGACTGCAGGTACCCCCACCCTTATAAACAATACAGTGACTGCAGGTGCCCCCACCCTTATAAACAATACAGTGACTGCAGGTGCCCCCACCCTTATAAACAATACAGTGACTGCAGGTACCCCCACCGTTATTAACAATAAAGACTGCAGGTACCCCACCCTTATAAACAATACAGTGACTGCAGGTACCCCCACCCTTATTAACAATACAGTGACTGCAGGTACTCCCACCCTTATAAACAATACAGTGATTGCAGGTGCCCCACCCTAATTAACAATACAGTGACTGCAGGTACCCCACCCTTATTAACAATACAGTGACTGCAGGTGCCCCACCCTTATTAACAATACAGTGACTGCAGGTGCCCCACCCTTATTAACAATACACTGACTGCAGGTACCCCCACCCTTATAAACAATACAGTGGCCTTAACGACCCCCAGCCAACGGTCAGTTTGGTATGTAAATTACCGTGAGCATTAACTAGAGTTTCAATGGTCATGTGTACTATTCACAGAGGGTTGGGGAATAGTTGCAACCACAGCATTGTAAGATGGTGACAGATATACTCTTACCCCCCCCCCCGGTTCAGGGATGGTCGTTCCCTCTTAGATGGCCTCTTTGACTCCCCGTTTAAACCAGAGTTCCTCCCTATCAAGGATGGTCACATCCTCATCCCTGAAAGAGTGGCCACTGGCCTGTAGATGGTGTAGACTGTGGAGTCCTGGTCTGTAGATGGTGTAGACTGTGGGGTCCTGGCCTGTAGATGGTGTAGAGTGTGGAGTCCTGGTCTGTAGATGGTGTAGACTGTGGGGTCCTGGCCTGTAGATGGTGTAGACTGTGGAGTCCTGGTCTGTAGATGGTGTAGACTGTGGGGTCCTGGTCTGTAGATAGTGTAGACTGTGGAGTCCTGGTCTGTAGATGGTATAGACTGTGGGGTCCTGGCCTGTAGATGGTGTAGACTGTGGAGTCCTGGTCTGTAGATGGTGTAGACTGTGGGGTCCTGGTCTGTAGATGGTGTAGACTGTGGGGTCCGGGTCTGTAGATGGTGTAGACTGTGGACTCCTGGCCTGACGTGTTAGCTCTCCTGTGTTGTGCCATCCTCTTCACCAGCATCTGTGTAGTTTCCCCAATGTACAAGTCACGGCAGCCCTCCTCCCGACACTTAACAGCTACACTATACACTCACCGGCCACTTTATTAGGCACACCTGTCCAACTGCTCGTTAACGCAAATTTCTAATCAGCCAATCACATGGCAGCAGCTCACTGCATTTAGGCATGTAGACATGGTCAAGACGATCTGCTGCAGTTCAAACCGAGCATCAGAATGGGGAAGAAAGGTGATTTAAGTGACTTTGAACGTGGCATGGTTGTTGGTGCCAGACGGGCTGGTCTGAGTATTTCACAAACTGCTGATCTACTGGGATTTTCACGCACCACCATCTCTAGGGTTTACAGAGAATGGTCCGAAAAAGAGAAAATATCCAGTGAGCGGCAGTTCTGTGGGCGAAAATGCCTTGTTGATGCCAGAGGTCAGAGGAGAATGGCCAGACTGGTTCGAGCTGATAGAAAGGCAACAGTAACTCAAATAACCACTCATTACAACCGAGGTATGCAGAAGAGCATCTCTGAACGCACAACACGTCGAACCTTGAGGCAGATGGGCTACAGCAGCAGAAGACCACACCGGGTGCCACTCCTGTCAGCTAAGAACAGGAAACTGAGGCTACAATTCGCACAGGCTCACCAAAATTGGACAATAGAAGATTGGAAAAACGCTGCCTGGTCTGAGGAGTCTCGATTTCTGCTGCGACATTCGGATGGTAGGGTCAGAATTTGGCGTCAACAACATGAAAGCATGGATCCATCCTGCCTTGTATCAACGGTTCAGGCTGGTGGTGGTGGTGTAATGGTGTGGGGGATATTTTCTTGGCACACTTTGGGCCCCTTAGTACCGATTGAGCATCGTGTCAACGCCACAGCCTACCTGAGTATTGTTGCTGACCATGTCCATCCCTTTATGACCACAGTGTTCCCATCTTCTGATGGCTACTTCCAGCAGGATAATGCGCCATGTCATAAAGCTCGAATCATCTCAGACTGGTTTCTTGAACATGACAATCAGTTCACTGTACTCAAATGGCCTCCACAGTCACCAGATCTCAATCCAATAGAGCACCTTTGGGATGTGGTGGACCGGGAGATTCGCATCATGGATGTGCAGCCGACAAATCTGCAGCAACTGCGTGATGCTATCATGTCAATATGGACCAAACTCTCTGAGGAATGTTTCCAGTACCTTGTTGAATCTATGCCACAAAGGATTAAGGCAGTTCTGAAGGGAAAAGGGGGTCCAACCCGGTACTAGCAAGGTGTACCTAATAAAGTGGCCAGTGAGTGTATATTGCTCTGTTTGTGCTGGCGTTGGGTGCTTGGGGGGGGGGGGACTAATCTCTGGCGCAGTGTGTTTTGGGGCTTGAAAGCAACTGAGAAGTGATGTTTGGAAAGTACACATCTCAACAGTTCTGACACTCCCGCCACATACGGACTCACCACTGGTTTACTCTTAGACAGCTGGTGTCCTCCTCCTCTCTTCTCTCGGCGGCTGCACTGTTTGGGGTCTTCCTGGCTTTGACAAACGCCCAGTTAGGAGAACCACACTTACCCAGGGCCTGTTTAATGTGGGTTTCTCCCCTTCCCCGCCCGCTGTGTCCGGAGGGGACATTGTCAGCTTGGTGGTGCAGCGTCCTGATGGCTCCTAGTTTGTGCTCCAGTGGAGGATGAGAGTCAAACCTTAAGTACCGATCAGCATGTGTTGGTTTACAGTAAACATCAACAATCACATGTCCCCCATCACAACTGCAGCATCACAGTGTAAGAAGGCCAGCTGTCATGTTCCACATCCTCCCTGGTGCAACACCAAGCCACGGGTTCAGATTTGTGGACGACCCCTGGGTGAAATTAAATCTCAGTACGTAGCACATTTGACCAGCCACACTAACTCGGTGGACCCACATCAGGTTCGCCAGGTCGTCATGCCACTGTACTGCTCATAAGGGTGGAGAGACCTGCAGTCGGCTGAGACGGAAGAGGTCGCTTAGATCGTGCTGGAACGGTTCTCCCAGTAAACCTCGTGTCCAGATGAACTGACTCAACCTTCTGTGACGTGTAATAAGCGGCTGTTTTGACGTCGGTTCTGTGGACAGCGGCTGTACTGGACTGCGGTAACTCTGAAGACGCGGATCCGTTTCACCCGATCTGCGCGTGTCTCTTAGCGCCGGTGTTTTGTTTTCCCCAACTTTCCCCCCAATTTGTATCCGGCCAATTACCCAGCTCCTCTTGTGCCGTCCCGTTCGCTGCTCCACCTCCTCTCCGCCGATCCGGGGGGCGCCCCGACCGACCAGAGGGGGCGCTAGTGCAGCGACCAGGACACATACCCACGTCCGACGTCCCACCCGCAGACACGGCCAATTGTGTCTGTAGGACGCCCGACCAAGCCGGAGGTAACACGGGGATTCGACCCGACGATCCCGCGTTGGTAGGCAACGGAATAGACCGCAACGCTACCCGGGCGCCCCTTAGCGCCGGTGTTGGTGAACTGGACTTTCTCGGCGGGGACGCCCTTCAGTTCTATCCACGAGCAGCATGCGAGCCGCCAAACTACTACTTCTGTATTGGTAGAGGCTAGTTCCCATCGATGCAGAGAACGGTCAACTGAGCATGCGCAAGTACTCGTTGCCTCCGTTGTTTGGGTAAGTTAAGGTTAGGGTTAGGGCGGGGTTAGGGTTATAAAGTTAGCTAATCAGACGCAGAGTAGGGGCGGGTCTTCCTAGAATCCTAGCGCCTGGATGCTACGCGGGGCGTGTGGAGGCGTGGTAGAGGGATTTCGCGCATGCTCAGTTGACCGTTCTCTACTCCATTTCCGTTCTCTGCATCGATGGGAACTAGCCTCTACCCTTCTGCATTTAGCTGCAACGTCGTTGGTTGGCCAACCATGCGTGTAATTTCAGTGACATCACTGGTCGCCTCTAGCTGGGCGACCACTGGGCACGAGGCATATGGACATGTCTACAGCTCAAAAAACACGATTTAGGACCCCCCCCACCCCCCTTTTCTCTCCAATTGTATCCGACCAATCACCCCACTCTTCCGAGCCGTCCCGGTCTCTGCTCCACCCCCTCTGCCGATCCAGGGAGGGCTGCAGACTACCACATGCCTCCTCCGGTAGATGTGGAGTTTCACCAATTACACCCCCCCCCCGAACAGGTGCCCCGACCGACCAGAGGAGGCGCTAGTGCAGCGACCAGGACACATACCCACATCCGGCTTCCCACCCACAGACTTGGCCCGTAGGGACGCCCGACCAAGCCGGAGGTAACACGGATTTGGGGTTTTAATTCCACTTTAAATCTGTAGTGACGTCAATGTGTCCATTTTGGAATAGCTCTTTTGATCATTTTCTTAATTGATAATAATAAGGTGCTCGAGAACACAAGACCCTAGGCATATATACGGGAGTGCACATGTGTCAAAAACAGTGAACAAGCAGCTGGCCATGCAGAACGGAACAAAACAAACATGCAAATGGACCTTCGTTTATTCGGGGTATTCTGATCAGTCTCATCGGTACAACAGAACCATCAACACTGTAAGAAAAGGTTTTAAACTCACACGGGGCCCCCAAGTGAAATGAGTGAGTATATAATGTCATTTTTTATTTTCTAAAGTGGTGTCGCCACTACTAAGTGTGTCTCCACTATGACCTTCTAGAAACGTCATGAGTAGGTGTGGCTCTATGAAAACTCTCATTCCCTGTCTGGCAGCACTTGGAGGGGTCACTCCTCGACTACACCACGTCCTGTTTATTTATCTAGCCTTCATTTGCAGCTATGGTTCCAGAAGGCTTCCCATTTCTGATACGACAGGCGACCTGCCGCTCCATGGATGCTCCAAAAGTCTCCAATATTGGCATTTAAATGAGTTTTAGATCAATTGTACGAAAAAAGATACGATAAGATCTACCTAAAACGACCATGAGCGGTCAAAATGACCGCTCGTAATTTGAGCGTGATGGTGTGCGTCATGTCAGTATTTATGACGTGTGTTGGTGGCGTCATTTCCTTGGTGAAGTTCGTTGCTGTGTCCTAGAAACACACTAGCGCCCCCCAGTGGAGAGAAATAGTCTAAACTTGATGTGTGATGATGTCCAACATGTCTGGTTTCAGACGCACCATGACTCCCACCGAGGTGCTGCAGTATTTACAGGCATTGGACAGCCGCCATTTTAAACTGTTTAAAAATAGTATTAAAGTTGTTAAAATGTTAATGTTGGTGTCAGCTAGTTTCATAACAGACATGCTAACATATGTAATGCATTAATATGTCAGCTGGGTATTTATCTTGACACAATATAGAGTTTAAACACCGTGGCGGTCATTTTGACTGCCCATAGTCGTTTTAGGCAGGAGCGAAGTCCGGTCGTTCTGGTGTTATCAGCTCGTTAACGTGAAGGAGTGTGAATAAAAGCATGAGAGAGGACCGGCTTCAAAGACACGCCCATAGCCTTTAGGACTGGCTGAACATCTGGTCTACGTGTTGTACGAAGAGCTTTAATCTCCGTGTGTACAAGTGAGGCAACAAAGCTGCTGCCCGGTGCATTTGCTGGACTGGGGCTGTGGCAGTGAAGTGAGTATTTCAACAGATCTATTGGACTTAAGCGCACACATGTTCCCAACATTCCCACTGACGTGTTTCTTCAAGGAAACACCTCCAGGTGCTTCTGGAAAGAGATAAGCTGCTGACATTCTAGGCCAAACAGCGGAAAATCGTCGAATGAGTTTGATGTTTTTAACCTAACTGATAAATCCAGAGGCCCTCGTCTCCACTGGAAGCATTGAGCAGAAGTTTGAAGCCTCCAGTGTCTACGTGGATGTGAACCGTTGGAAATGGGTCGAGGAAAGAATCAGTTCTTTTTCCACAGAACAGATGGGCAGTCAGAAGGAAAATCAGTGGCCTTCATATTCACTTTGGAGCAATGACACATGACAAAAACTACTACTACCACTACTACCACCACCACTACTACCACCACCACTAATACTACTACTACTACTACTACTACTACTACTACTACCGGCTATCGGACATTCACGTACGTTGCGTTTTTTGTTGGGCCTCACATAGGCTTACTTTTAAAATTATATTGGGAGCTACACTCACCTGGCGACTGAAGAGCTGTTTCTGCCTCAGAATGGCTTGACTTCATTCATGAGGGTTATATTTTAAAGAGTATAGCTCACCCAGGCCTTTTTACCAGCTGAAACACGTTATAGCCTTTTATGGCAACAAAAAGGGGTGAACACATCGAACCCATCCTTACCCCAGCACTTTTCAAAACAAGCCGACGCCCATGGTAATCATCAAGATTTTGATTAGTAACTAAGCTAATTACACATTTTTTTCACAGTAACTGTACGGATACAATTACATTCATGTCGCAATTTATTTACGTAACGCCGTTACATGTAACTAGTTACTTCCCAACACTGTCTCTAACTACCGACCATCTCTCACGCTGCAGGACTTATTTAAAACATTCAGAGTCCATGTGAAGTTGCCACTACAGCGGCACCCTGGTCAGAATTTGTAACTGCAGTTTTATGCTGCGGTTTCATTTGTGATGACGTCAGACAACAAACAAGCGTGTGCAGTGGATTGTGTTCTTTATAGCTATTTTGACAAAAGAAGATAAGTTTCCCAGCAGTCATTGGGCGGCAGGCGGGGAGACACCCTAGACAGACCGCCAGTCCATCACAGGGCCCACACATTCACTCCTAGGGACAATTTAGTACGGCCGAGTCACCTGACCTACATGTATTTGGACTTTGGGAGGAAACCGGAGTCCCCAGAGGAAACCCACGCAGACACGGGCAGAACATGCAAACTCCACACAGGGGACGACCCGGGACGACCCCCAAGGTTGGACAACCCCGGGCTTTGAAACCAGGGCCTTCTTGCTGTGAGGCGCCCGCGCTAACCACTGCGCCACCGTGCCACCAAATGAGTGCTGGGATAGGCTCCAGCATCAGCTGAACCAAATTCGGATAAGCGGCTTGGATAAGGGACGGAAGATGAAGTTTTGAATGATAAGAGCGATATATTGGAAAGTGAACTGGTAGCTCTTGTTATTGCAACAATAAATGTGTGACTAACATGGCTAGTAAGCTAGCTTACTGGCCATTGGCCATTATGCGCAACCATTCTTTGACATGTCCCCTATTGTGGAAAATTGTGCAATTATTCCATCTTGCAAATGCGCGTCCAAGAACCACCTGCGTTTTGACAACTGCTTATCATATTCCTTTTTAATGTTTGGCTATCAGCAGAACTTGTTCTTGTTTTTACCATTAACCAATGTTGAAGACTGACTTCTCTCATCCATGGCTGCAAATTAGCATGAGCATCCCAATTAGTATTAGCCTCCACCAGACCTCTGGTGTCCACTAAAGATAACAGGATGTTAAGTAAGACGTATCACTTTCCATGTGAGAGTAACATATCCTGTTACTGTATTTACCAGTACACCCGGGATTAGGAAACAGGCGACAGTGAAGGGTCTCAAGGTGAGATGAGTGTGTCACTGCATCTCAACACCCTGATTACAACATTTAACAATTAATATTTTACCAAAAACAGTTTGTAGCGCCTCTCTAGTGGGTTTGGCTATAGTGAGAGGTGGCTATCCTGAGTTCTTTAAAACATCTATCCAATCAATCTAATAAGTGGGGTTTCACTAATAAACATATCAGTGTTTAACTTGTATGTGTGTAATTACTACTTATTAGGCTATATGCAATACTCTTTCATTCAAAATCACTATTTAAACATTAATTCGTACACTTTAGAATTAAATTAAAATGTCTAGAATTACTTGTAACCCTTAAACACTCTTCCACTTTTAAACAGAAAATACTCTTTTTCTTAATTAACGTAAAATATCAAAAGTAGTCATTCACCACCACTGCGTTATAAGAAGTTTAAAATATTTACTTAGAAAATATTGTTCAGTGTGTAAATGCTTCGTTTTCACATATCTTTTGAAATCTCCCAGTCAAATGCATTCACATACACATTGAAAACATAAGGGCCCAAGAAAAGAAAATAGCCGGCAATAACCTAGCCTACTTTCACCTACCCAGTTCAAATGATGCAGGCCTGGGTGTAGCTTGTGAATGCTGTAGCCTTAAAGAAAATGGCTGCTTCACCACGCAGGCAAAAAACAAAAGAACGGTACCTTCACTCAGTGGAATGTAGCCTCCAATACACAAGGTCCAAGGCGGCAGCAGCAGGAGGAGATGTGACAAGAAGATTCACGATGAAGAGAAGACTCAAGCCGCTGACGATCTCGGGCAAAGTCCACCACTCTGCAACG
This sequence comes from Lampris incognitus, assembly GCF_029633865.1. Classification (NCBI taxonomy): domain Eukaryota; kingdom Metazoa; phylum Chordata; class Actinopteri; order Lampriformes; family Lampridae; genus Lampris; species Lampris incognitus. The sequence continues at coordinate 49,928,294 of NC_079223.1, read as the reverse complement.
CTATCCGGCTCCGCCGGGGTCTTTGTTCGTCGTCCGTTTCGCAGTTCCACACAGGCTTTACTAGTCCAGGTCGCTGGTCGCTAGCTTGTTAGCAAAGTCCATGCAAAAGCACTAGCCACTAAGTCAGCAGCTAACTTAAACTTCTTTCTGTCTTCTTGTGCTGAGTAGTTCACTCAAAACGGACAGAAGTATCACCATTAAAGTTTAGTATCAGAGTCCTGGTTGAACACTTTCACTAACAATGGTGTACACATTAACATAACATTTCGTGTTTCCCTTTTCAGCAGACAACACGCTTCTCTCGTCTTACTCGTTCGTCACTCTCTCTCAACTCCCTCGTGTCATACACTGTCTTCCTGTTTCTCTCCTCCACCCACTTCCTTGTCCTTTGACCTCCAATGTGATTGGCTCATTCACCAGAGTTTCAGAAATAAACTAAATTCACAAAACATTTGTGTACCTCTTTCTTCCTATTCTTTCCGGCATTTTTAAAGCATTTTCACATATATTATTACGCAACAAATATTTAACTTTTAAATGCTGTATTCAGTAAAAAATGAACATTACCCAATATGCATTTCTCTCATTGAGCAAAATCATAACTTCATTGCTGGTCAATGAATCTTAACATTTTAACCGTAAATTCTATTTATTAAACTATGAAATTATTTATTCAAAATTATATCTTATAATAATGAATAAATTTCAACAGGGTTTCACCCTCCCCCTTTTAAATGTCTGTGTGTCCTCATCAGACACTAATAAACTAACAACGGAGTCCTTAGGGCATAATAACTAGTGTTCCTAGTGTTTTCCTATTTTAATGACTATACCTCTGTGTACAATGGTCAGAGGCTGATCTCTTGATCTACCGGGCTCATCATAGGTGAGTCTCATTGTTGGCTTGGCAGATCTCTTAGGTCTAGGCTCAGCTCTGGGCTCCACTCTATCCTCATGGACCTCAGATACTTCTTCTTCTTCTTCAGACTCCGATCCAGCTTCACTGGTCTCTTCCGGAGCTAGTTCTTGATCGCACTCCTCATCCTCGGGTTCCGGTTCAGAGTTGTCGTCAATATCTTCTGGGTCTGAATCATCTTCATGACCAGGTTCAGCTTTATGGTCATTTTCAGTTTCAGGGTCATTATCAGTTTCAGAGTCATTATCATGTTCTGGTTCAGGGTCATCTTCTAAGTCAACTACTGGCCTGGCAGTATTTGGCACCCTCGGGACCGGCTCTCTCCGAGTGACACGGTGAGTGACATAATACTCCATGTCAGAGGACGAATCAGAAAACTCATGTAACTCTTGAGTCTCTGGTCTTAAGTCTCTTTGACTTTTCTTTCGGGTGTCTATTCTGGTCTTGGGTCTGGCAGGTGGATCAGCATCCTGGTTGGTGGGTGGCATTCTCACAAGCTGTCCAATAGGAAGAAGGTGGTCCCTGTGTATAGTCTTTGTCCCTAGACTTCCATCCTCCCGTTTGATCTTGAACACAGGTAGGTTTGGCATCTTTCCGATGATAACATACGGGTCAGGACTCCACTTACTTTCCAGCTTGTGCTTGCCTCTCAGGCCTAGGTTCCGGAGCAGTACTCGGTCGCCGATCTCTATGGACTGAAAGGTAACGCGACAGTCATACAACCTCTTGTTTCTCAGGTGCCGTTTGTCTGCAGCATCAGAGGCTAACTTGTAGGCTTGCTTCAAGTCTTCCTTCAGCTTTGTGACATATTGGGTGTGGCACGCATCTTCTATGCCATCTGGGGACGTTCCAAAGCACAAGTCAACAGGAAGTCTCGCCTCTCTGCCAAACATTAGATGGTAGGGCGAGTACCCTGTGGCATCACACTTTGTGCTGTTGTACGCGTGGACCAAGTAAGACACATGTTGGCTCCACGTACGCTTTTTCTCCCGGCCTAACGTACCTAGCATGGAGAGCAGAGTTCGGTTGAACCTTTCTGGCTGTGGGTCCCCTTGCGGATGATACGGTGTTGTCCGCGACTTGCGTATCCCCATCAAGGTCAACAGCTCTCGGATTAATCGGCTCTCGAAATCTCTTCCTTGATCCGAATGGATCCTCGAAGGCAGTCCATAATGTATGAAGTATTTCTCAATCAGGACCTTTGCCACAACATGGGCCTTCTGGCTTTTTGTTAGGAAAGCCTGGGCGTATCTCGTGAAATGATCTGTGACCACTAACACGTTGCTTATGCCTTTGGAGTTGGGCTCCATGGAAAGAAAGTCCATGCACACTAAGTCCATAGGCCCATGGCTTACGATCTGGCGCAATGGAGCAGCTCTTTGTACAGGGGTCTTGTGAGTTACACATTCTCCACAGTTCTTGATGTATTCTTCCACATGCATCGACATCCTAGGCCAAAAGAATCTACTTCGGAGCAGGTCAATGGTTCTCTCTTGCCCAAGGTGCCCCAGGTCATCATGCATGGCCTGCATAACCATCTCCCGGAACTCTCTTGGCAGGATGATTTGACTGACCACATCCCCGGATGATCTCTTGCTGTACCAGTACAGCAATCCATCTTTCATTGATAGCTTCCCAGCTTCTCTTTACAATCTGGACAACTCAGGACTCACATTCACATCCTCTGGCCAGCGCCCATGCTTGACTGCCTGGATGGCTGGTCCAATGGCTTCATCCTCTTCCTGAGCCTTCCTGAGACTCTGTTTAGACATGAGTTCCAGGGACTTTAACTCCATGCGTGTCGGAAACGCATACAGATCAGGAACACAGTGGGAATATGCTCCAAGCTGAGCAACACACACTGGTGTACTACGGGCAGACTCTGGGATGTAGACTCTCTGGCAGATGGTCTTCACTCCAGACTGAGGTATAGTCACCCAGCCGTTGTCATCCTCGTCTGGCATGTTCCTTGACAACAGGTCGGCATCAATGTTCTGTCGGCCTGGGCGATACCGCACATCAAACTCGTACGTCGATAGAGCAGCTAGCCAGCGATGCCCCACCGCATTGAGCTTGGCTGTGGACAGCACATACGTAAGCGGGTGGTTATCACTACGTACGGTGAATCTTGCCCCATACAGATAGTCGTGGAATTTATCGACTACCGCCCACTTGAGTGACAAGAATTCCAGCTGATGTATGGGGTAGTTTCTCTCTGCAGAGCTTACTTTTCTGCTCGCAAAGGCGACTGGTCTCAGGCATTCGGGGCGTTCTTTGTAAAGGACAGCACCAAGACCTTTCAAACTTGCGTCCACATGCAGGATGTATGGCTTTTGTGGATTGGCAAATGCCAGGACAGGCGCATGTGTCAGACAGTGAATTATGCGATGAAACGCATCTGAGCAGGATTTGTCCCATCTTTCCCCGAAAGGCTCCGATTCTTTCAAGTAGACTTTGTTCATATCTTGGGCATAATTCTTTCTCTTCTGAGTTGGAGCATAGCCCTTTGTGAGTTCAGTCAGTGGTCTAACAATTGCAGAATAGTTCTGAATGAATCGGCGGTAATAACCGCAAAATCCTAGGAAAGATTGTAACGTCTTCAGGTTTGTTGGCATTGGCCATGTAGTGATGGCCTCAATCTTGTCTGGATCTGGGGTGACGCCATCTGCAGACACGATGTGCCCCAGGTACTTGACCCTCGGCAGACAGATCTGGCTCTTGTCAACTGAGAGTTTCAGCCCAACTTCCCCGAGACGATCTAGGACCTTGAGCAGTCTCTCTTCGTGTTCCTCGAGAGTCTTTCCGAACACGATCACGTCGTCAAGGTACACTAGCACTTGTAAGAGGTTCATGTCACCAACAGCCTTTTCCATTAACCTCTGAAAGGTTGCTGGTGCCCCATGCCTTGAGGCATTAGTTCGAACTGGAAAAATCCTAATGGGCAAATGAATGCCGTTTTCTCTTTGTCCTCTTTGGACATAGCTATCTGGTAGTAGCCTGAACGCAAATCCAGTACGGAGAACCACTGACTTCCTGTTAAGGCATTCAGTGCATCTTCAATGCATGGTGTTGTATACTGGTCAGGTATGGTTCGGCTATTCAACAGTCGGTAGTCTATGCACATCCTAATGGCCCCAGTCTTCTTTCTGACTACAACTATTGGGGATGCATAGGGGCTTCGCGACTCTGTTATGATCCCTGCCTGCAGCAGTTCTTGTAAATGCTTTCTCACGTCTTCGATATCTGCAGGAGCCAGCCGGTGTGATCGTTGACGGAAAGGCCGGGAATCAGAAAGTCGGATTCTGTGCTCTACTCCTTTTGATAATCCCACGTCCCACTCGTGCATTGAGAAGACATGAGACTTCTGAGCAAGTTTCTTACATAATCTGTTCTTCCATTGTTCTGAGATAGGAGAGTCTCCAAAATTGATCATACTCTCATCAAAGTCAGAGGAAACATTCTCCTTAGGGGGAATTGTCACTACTGAATCAATGTGGTACACACATCCAATCACTGTTCCAGCAGGTATGGAAGTTTCTCTTGAAGATTCATTCTTGAGTAGTATTCTCAAGCTGTTGATATCTAATGCCCCACTGGGCACAACCATGGGATGACAAATCACATCAGCAGGTAAGGCGGCTGCTGGTGATGAGTCTATCATCAGGATTTCTTGAGCAACAGGCTTCTTCAGTTCCACTTTGCACACAAGGCCTTAAGTTCTTTGATCTCAGACTTCAAGTTCTGAATTTCATTCTGTTTCACATCAACATTCTGCCTTACATTTCCACTTTGCATGACAGGAGTAATCTTCTTTCATGAGGCCTCATATTCCTCCTCTGTCATATCTCCTTTAACAGCTGGAGAAAGGTCGGGGGCTTTGCTCTCCTCTCTCTCAGACAAAGGTTAACTAACATCAGATCAGAGGCTATGGCACCATGCAACAACTGTTCGAGTCTTGCTTTATCTGCACAATCAACGGGGAGACCATCTCTCTGCAGTACCCTGTTCAACGAATGTTCTAGGCGTCTGAGGAAGTCAGACAGCTTCTCACCTGGTTGTTGCTGCAGTAAGCGAAATGCAAAGTATTACTCTTCTCCTGACTCTGCTGTCCCAAAAGCATGCTCAAGTGTCCCAAGCAGTCTTCAGGGCTCACATCAGGATCACTGGCTTGTGCTGCTTTTACAATGTCAAGCGCCGGGCCTCTAAGACTTTCCATCAGTCTCCGCCTTTTCTCTTTGTGAGAGCAGTCACACTCTTCCACCATGAGCCGTGCCTGACCCAACCAGTGGTCGAACTGCTCCTCTCCAGCTTCCATGCTCACTTGAGGACTTTGACGTCTTGTCAAGTAAATCACTCACAGCTCGCAGAATGGACTCATCTTCAGAGAACAAGGTGCGAATGTCTTCAACACGCTTACCTGGAGCTTGCTGCGAGCCGGACATCTGAGATTGTGTACAGGCTCGTGTAGCTTCATCTGCTATGACAACGGACCACGGCCCTCCACTATCAATAGGAAACATTTCAAAGGGAACCCTGTCGCCTTTTACTACTTCCTTACATTCACACAAGGCAAAGTATCGGTTGTGTAAGCTGTTGAAAGTTCGGCCTCTGACACGCACATGTCCCAAACACTTGACTGTTTGCATTGTCTCTTCAATTGCACTTGTCTACATCTTCTCGAATGAGCACCATGACTGCATGAGCCTCATCTAATGCCTCGCCATGGCACCATCCCTTTAATTCTGATACTAGATCTTCTATATGTTCCATATTAGCTTATCAGTTAGCACTATTTAAAGCTCCAGAATGCTAATGTTCAATAGTAACATGTACAAAAAACAAGAAACCCACACTATCATCCCAGCGGTGCCTCCAATTTATGTAGCGCCTCTCTAGCGGGGTTGGCTATAGTGAGAGGTGGCTAGCCTGAGTTCATTAAAACATCTATCCAATCAATCAAATGAGTGGGGTTTCACTAATAAACATATCAGTGTTTAACTTGTATGTGGGTAATTACTACTTATTAGGCTATATGCAATACTCTTTCATTCAAAATCACTATTTAAGCATTAATTCGTACACATTAGAATTGAATTAAAATGTCTAGAATTACTTGTAACCCTTAAACACTCTTCCACTTTTTAACAGAAAATACTCTTTTTCTTAATTAACGTAAAATATCAAAAGTAGTCATTCACCACCACTGCGTTATAAAAAAGTATAAAATATTTACTTAGAAAATATTGTTCAGTGTTTAAATGCTTCGTTTTCACATATCTTTTGAAATCTCCCAGTCAAATGCATTCACATACACATTGAAAACATAAGGGCCCAAGAAAAGAAAAAGCCGGCAGTAACCTAGCCTACTTTCACCTACTCAGTTCAAATGATGCAAGCCTGAGTGTAGCTGGTGAACGCTGTAGCCTTAAAGAAAATGGCTGCTTCACCACGCAGGCAAAAAACAAAAGAACGGTACCTTTACTCAGTGGAATGTAGCCTCAAATACACAAGGTCCAAGGCGGTGGCAGCAAGAGGAGATATGACAAGAAGATTCACGATGAAGAGAAGACTCACGCAGCTGACGATCTCGGCAAAGTCCACCACTCAGCAATGCTATTCGGCTCCGTCGGGGTCTTTGTTCGTCGTCCGTTTCGCAGTTCCACACAGGCTTTACTAGTCCAGGTCGCTGGTCGCTAGCTTGTTAGCAAAGTCCATGCAAAAGCACTAGCCACTAAGTCAGCAGCTAACTTAAACTTCTTTCTGTCTTCTTGTGCTGAGTAGTTCACTCAAAACGGACAGAAGTATCACCATTAAAGTTTAGTATCAGAGTCCTGGTTGAACACTTTCACTAAAAATGGTGTACACATTAACATAACATTTCGTGTTTCCCTTCTCAGCAGACAACACGCTTCTCTCGTCTTACTCGTTCGTCGCTCTCTCTCAACTCCCTCGTGTCATACACTGTCTTCCTGTTACTCTCCTCCACCCACTTCCTTGTCCTTTGACCTCCAATGTGATTGGCTCATTCACCAGAGTTTCAGAAATAAACTAAATTCACAAAACATTTGTGTACCTTTCTTCCTATTCTTACAGGCATTTTTAAAGCATTTTCACAGATATCATTACACAACAAATATTTAACTTTTAAATGCTGTATTCAGTAAAACATGAACATTACCCAATATGCATTTCTCTCATTGAGCAAAATCATATGTTCATTGCTGGTCAATGAATCTTAACATTTTGACTGTAAATTCTATTAAACTATGAAATTATTTATTCAAAATGATATCTTATAATAATGAATACATTTCAGCAGGGTTACAAGTTATCACATCGAGCTTTGTCCCCCCCGCCTCCCATAATTGTATCAAGCAAATAACCCCACTCTTCCGAGCCGTCCCGGTCGCTGCTCCATCCCCTCTGCTGATCCGGGGAGGGCTGCAGACTACCACATGCCTCCTCCCATACATGTGGAGTCACCAGCCGCTTCTTTTCACCTGACAGTGAGGAGTTTCACCAGGGGGGCATAGCACGTGGGAGGATCACGCTATTCCCCCCAGTTCCCCCTCCCCCCTGAACAGGCGCCCCGACCGACCAGAGGAGGCGCTAGTGCAGCGACCAGGACACATACCCACATCCGGCTTCCCACCTGCAAACACGGACAATTGTGTCTGTAGGGACGCCCGACCAAGCCGGAGATAACACGGGGATTCGAACCGGCGATCCCCGTGTTCGTAGGTAACAGAATAGACTGCTCCGCTACCCGGACGCCCCCATCACATGGAGCTTTAAGCTTAAACCACCGAACTAGTCTCAGTGGTTTTAGTAATTTATGTGTTCAGTCATCAAACGTGAGATTAGAGGAGACTTTGTAGGAAAGAATGGTTCTGGTACCAGAGATGGTTCTGGTACCAGAGTAACACGTACTCGGTTGTCATCGAGTCTATAACACTCGTAAACAATTCCTAGGACTACATCAAACTAAACTGGCACACAATCACCCCGGTGTAACATGGACCGGGTGGTACTTACCCTGGGTCATCCCGGCCCCAACGTTGTCAGTGGGGCTGAAGCCGTTCTGAGTGGTCCGGGAGCCCAAGTCCACCATCTGATGCAGACGCAGCTTGCGGCAGTAGATCGAGGCTGCCTCAGGCTCCAGGGCGATGATCAGCTGTTCTGGGTTGTCACGGAAGACCAGACCGGCCTACCGGGGAAAACAAACAGGAAGTGCTGCTCTGCGGTCACCGCGAGAATAACCAGGGGTTTCTGAGAATCACTTTGACTTTAAAGTAAAACACAAAAGCGCCAGTCAATTTAAATAAAGTAGGACACAAAACCTTAAACTTGTAACTTGTATTGACGTGCGAGATCTGGTTCTTCTCTGCGGACCGACTAGAGGACAGTTCAGGAGCAGTTCCTGAGTAACGCCTGGAGGTAAGGTTACGTTCTATTATTAATGTATATATATTTTGGCCCCGCCCCTTTTTTCTCCCCAATTGTACCCGGCCAATTACCCCACTCTTCCGGGCCGTCCTGGTCGCTGCTCCACCCCCTCTGCGTCCATATGTGACGAGTTGGGAGCGAGAACGTGTTCTACGTCTCCTAAGACACACAAGGCTCGCGCTACACCACCCAGATGGGATTCACTTTCTTTTGCGCGCGAGGAATTTTCATACATTTGCGCAAATAATGCGTGTGCGTGTGTGCGTGTGTGCGTGCGGAGTGCAGATCTTTTGGGGTGTGGACTCTAGACTGGGAGACAGGCAGCAGTGGTAAATAAATAAATAGATAGATAAACGCTCGTAATGGGAATGAACTGGCTGCTGTATCTGGAGCTGTCATTTCTTCAAACTTCGTAAAGTGGCCTGGGACACGAGGCATGGGTGAGACATGCGTGAGACAGGCGCGAGACACGCAATAGCTGAGCTAGAGAGACAGAAACAGACATACATCCATATAAGTACACATATATACATACATATTTACACTCATACATACACATACAAATAGATTGATAGAGATGCTGTAGATCTGTAGACACACACGCGCGCGCACGCGCACGCACGCACACACACACGATGAAAAAGAGAAGGGACAGTGGTTGAAGTTAGAAACCTCAGAGAAGCGGGATGTGAACTTCAGTACTGGTGAATATTGATCGCTGCTGTGATTTGCTGCTGGAGCACGTGGCTCCACTGAAAATGTCCGACTTCTCTCCACTGAGTTGTGTATGGAAGTGCGTTTTACCGTCAAATGTTGTGTAATACTACATGCTCCCAGGTAGTTTAATATGTTGCGTAATACACGCTCCCAGGTAGTTTAATATGTTGTGTAATACACGGTCCCAGGTAGTTTAATATGTTGCGTAATACATGCTCCCAGGTAGTTTAATATGTTGTGTAATACATGCTCCCAGGTAGTTTAATATGTTGTGTAATACACGCTCCCAGGTAGTTTAATATGTTGTGTAATACACGCTCCCAGGTAGTTTAATATGTTGTGTGTGTGCATCTTAACTTCTGGAGTTATTCTGAATTGCTGGTTCATCTAGAATAGAGTAAGTATCATCTTTCTTGCATAACAAGCTTCTACTAGTCTTATTCAAGCTGCTTGAGTATTAGTCCTTTTGTCTATACATCTGCTGCTGGTTCCTAGTGGGATCTTATCCTAGCTGTAGCTGTCTTATTCTATTTACTTGTCTTATTTACTACCTATTCTAGCTGTAGCTGTTTTTCACCTAGTGTGCCCTTAAATATTTCTTGTTGCCTAGCTGTTTTGACTTAGTTATCCTTTTAGCTTATAAATATATTCCTTAGTAACTTGCTGTTTGCAGTTTTAATAGGTTTGATAGGTGTGAGGTTTGATAGAGTTTTACATAAGTGACCAGTTTCTGGGCAATAAGCCTATTTTCAGTGTACCTCTTTGGCCCATTGGGTGTTAAGTGGCCAGGGTGTGGCCTGCACTCCCAGCAGACAATTAGCAATCAGTGTTGTTTAAATCACTGCTGCTACTTGGAAGCGTCAGCTTCCAAGCATCAGGCAAACAAGATTGAACGAAGGCTAGAGTGAACAAAGGCAAGCGCGACTTTTTCAAGCCAAGACTTCGTCAAGCACAGACTGCTCTTTTTAGATCCAGTCAGTCATCTGTATTTTGTGTACCTAGTATAGACTATGTGTTTCCTTCTCATTCCTGTCCTTTCCTCTTCTCGGGGCTGGCATAGACGTTGGGTCACTCCTAGGCGCTGTGACTCTACCAATCTCATCTATCCCACTCTCTCCACTCACGTTGAGCAAGTGGTGACGGGAGGGCTCTGGAATGGTCAGTCTGCGGTGCGGAAAGCTGAGTTTATCCCAGGCTACGCATCCTTGCTCTCCCTCAACTTTCTTGCTCTAACTGAGACCTGGATCATGCCAGAAAACACTACCACACCCGCAGCTCTGTCTGATGTGTAATCTTTTTCTCACACTCCCAGAGCTGGGAGGCGGGGTGGTGGTAATGGCCTGTTAATCTCCCTGAAATGGAAATACCCTCTTGTTTAAAATTCCACAATTTTCTCCGCCCTCTTTTGAATTTCATGCTGTTACTGTCCGTATCCAGTCAAACTCACCGTTGTGGTTGTGTACCGCCCACCAGGCCCCCTTGGTGAGTTTCTGGATGAGCTTGACACACTTGTCTCGCACTTCCCTGTTGATGATTCTGCACTTATCCTTCTTGGTGACTTCAACATCCACACTAACAAGTTAGATCCTCTTCTCTCTTTCCTCTCCTCCTTTGACTTTCACCTCTCACCCTCTTCTCCTACCCACAAGGCCGGCAACCAGCTGGACCTTATCTGTACTAGACACTGTCCTATTTCCAATCTCTCTGTTACTCCCCTCCAGCTCTCTGACCACTATTTCATGTCCTACTCTCTCTCCCTCTCTTCACCCCCCTCAGCCCCTTCCCCTACCCACATGGTTTCCACCCGTAGACACCTCCACTCTCTCTCTGCCACTGATCTTTCTTCCTCTGTTACCTCTATCCTCCCTACACCTGAATCTTTCTCTCTCCTACCCTCTGACACTGTGACTGATCTTCTTCTCTCTACCCTCTCCTCTTCTATGGACAACCTCTGTCCCCTCACCTCCAGGCCTGCACGCCCAACTCCACCTGCCCCTTGGCTGACCGACTCAGTATGTACTGACAGATGGAGCCTGAGAGTGGCAGAGCGCAAATGGAGAAAAGGCAAACTCCCAGAGGACCTTTTTAACTTCCCTCTCTTCTTTCCACTTTCTCCTCCTCCCTTTCTGCTGCTAAGGCTGCCTTCTATCGCTCCAAAATTCTATCCTCTGCCTCTAATCCTAAGAAACTCTTTGAAACCCTCTCTATACTTCTTCAACCCCCACCACCTCCTCCTCCTACTTCCCCCCTTCTCCCTGATGACTTCGCTAACTTCTTTGACAAGAAGGTAAACAACTTCAGATCCTCCTTTTCTCACCACCTGGTTAGTGCTGCTTGCACTATCCCACCCTCTGCACCCTCCCTCACCTCTCCACGTCCCACCCTATCCCACCTCGCTCCCCTCTCCCCCGACGAGGTTCTAAACCTCATCACATCCAGTCGCCCCACCACATGCTCCTTTGACCCGGTCCCCTCCCTTCTTCTTCATTCTATAGCACCTGAACTCCTTCCCTATCTAACCCACCTCATCAACACCTCCCTCCGGACAGGATGCTTTCCATCTGCCTTCAAGACTGCTAGAGTCACCCCCCTTCTCAAGAAACCATCACTTAACCCCTCTGACGTCAAAAACTACAGACCAGTTTCGCTTCTACCCTTTCTATCCAAAACTTTCGAACGTGATGTCTTTAACCAACTTTCGTTGTACTTCCACCAGAACAACCTCCTGGACCCCAACCAGTTAGGGTTCAGGGTGGGTCACTCGACAGAGATGGCCCTCGTTGCAGTGACAGAATCGCTGCACTCTGCGAGAGCAAACTCTCTCTCCTCTGTCCTGACACTCCTGCACCTGTCAGCTGCGTTCGACACAGTGAACCACCAGATCCTCCTCTCTAACCTCGAGGGGCTGGGTGTCACAGGCTCTGCACTGTCAATGTTTGGGGATCTGTGTCGGAGCCTTGCAGACTGATTACAGGCATTCCACAGGGTTCGGTTCTGGGTCCTCTCCTTTTCTCCCAGTATACGACATCCCTGGGTTCTGTTATTCGCTCGCGTGACTTCTCTTACCATTGTTATGCCGATGACACCCAGCTGATCTTGTTCTTTCCTTCCTCTGACACACAAGTAGAGACACGCATTGCTGCGTGCTTGACTGACATCTCGGAGTGGATGGCGACACACCACCTGAAGCTCAATCTGGACAAGACAGAGCTGATGTCCCTCCCGCGGAAAGGTTGCCCACACCGAGACCTGGCCATCACCATTGACAACACCGTGGTGACGCCAACTCGGACTGTGAGGAATCTGGGTGTGATCCTGGACAACCAACTTTGCTGAAAACGTTGCATCGGTTGCTCGCTCCTGCAGATTTCTCCTCTATAACATCAGGAGGATTCGCCCATTCCTCACCAACGAGATGGCACAGGTGCTCATCCAGGCTCTGGTCATCTCCCGGCTGGACTACGGCAACTCCCTCATTGCTGGCGCCCCAGCGTCGGCCATGAGACTTCTGGAGCTTGTTCAGAAAGCTGCAGCTCATCTGGTGTTCAACCGCCCTAAGTTCTCCCACACAACTCCCCTTCTCATGTCCCTACACCGGCTCCCAGTAGCTGCTCGCATCCAGTTTAAGACTCTGGTGCTAGCCTACAGGGCAGTGAAAGGAACAGCTCCTTCCTATCTCCAGGCCATGGTCAAGCCCTACACCCCTACCCGACCACTTCGCTCTGCTGCCTCGGGACGCCGGGTTGCCCCGTCGCTCAGAGGCCCTTGCTGCCGATCGACCCGGTCAAGGCTCTTTTCTGTCCTGGCCCCATAGTGGTGGAATGAACTCCCCACTGATGTCAGGACAGCGGAGTCGCTGCCCATCTTTCGGCGCAGGTTGAAAACTCACCTCTTTAAGAACTACTACCCTGTTACTTGTTCTTAGCACTTAATGCATTCACCCATTTAAAAAAAACAACTTTCTTGCACTTTTACTTTAGCACTGGTTTTGCTCTTAGATGCTTGTTGAGATGCACTTATGACCTCTGATGACTAGTAGTTCTCCTGATTTCCTACGTTAAATGATGCACTTATTGTAAGTCGCTTTGGATAAAAGCGTCGGCTAAATGACTGTAATGTAACGTAATGTAAAGTGTAATACATGCTCCCGGGTAGTTTAATATTTTGTGTAATACATGCTCCCGGGTAGTTTAATATGTTGTATAATACATGCTCCCAGGTAGTTTAATATTTTGTGTAATACATGCTCCCAGGTAGTTTAATATGTTGTGTAATACATGCTCCCATGTAGTTTAATATGTTGTGTAATACAGGCTCACAGGTAGTTTAATATGTTGTGTAATACATGCTCCCTGGTAGTTTAATATGTCGTGTAATACATGCTCCCAGGTAGTTTAATGTGTTGTGTAATACATGCTCCCAGGTAGTTGTCATGACATGTTGTCATGACGTTGTTTTTGTGTCTATGAGTGATCTCAGTCCCTCCACGTTGAAAGGTGACGTTAAAGGGGTATCTAGAGCGTTGAACAGTGACGAAGAGGTCGTCCTCAACAAGCGTCCATATGAGACGAGTTTGGAATGAGAATGGGTTCGGTTTACATGCACACACTGGTCCAGAGCTACACTGAACACCGAAGCAGCTTTCAGTGCAGGAGTTTGCCGGTTTCAGCATGTCTGTGCTGCGTCTCTCTACAGTTCTCACAGAAACGGGCATTTCTTTGGTCCTGTCGATGATCGTGTCTTTGTTTGGAAACCCATCAACTATGACCTGGGACCTGCTGAGGAAAGCCTCAATTATATTCTCTCCATCGGAGAATGGCTTCCCATGTTAAGCACTGCACTGTACGACTTTACAGCTGCCCTCTGCAGCTTGATTATAGCTGCCCTCTGTAGGTTGGTTATAGCAACCCTCTGTAGCTTGGTTATAACTGCCCTCTGTAGCTTGCTTATAGCTGCCCTCTGTAGCTTGGTTATAGCTGTCCTCCGTAGATCGGTTACAGCTGCCCTCTGCAGCTTGATCATAACTGCCCTCTGTAGCTTGCTTATAACTGCCCTCTGCAGCTTGATTATAACTGCGCTCTGTAGCTTGGTTATAGTTGTCCTCTGTAGCTCGCCCTCTGTAGCTCAGTTATAGCTGCCCTCTGTAGGTTGGTTATAGCTACCCTCTGTAGCTTGGTTATAACTGCCCTCTGTAGCTTGGTTATAGCTGCCCTCTGTTATAGCTGCCCTCTGTAGCTTGGTTATAACTGCCCTCTGTAGCTCAGTTACAGCTGCCCTTGCAGCTTGATTATAACTGCCCTCTGTAGGTTGGTTATAGCTGCCCTCTGTAGGTTGGTTATAGCTGCCCTCTGTAGCTCAGTTATAGCTGCCCTCTGTAGCTTGGTTATAGCTGCCCTCTGCAGCTTGATTGTAACTGCCCTCTGTAGGTTGGTTATAGCTGCCCTCTGTAGGTTGGTTATAGCTGCCCTCTGTAGCTCAGTTATAGCTGCCCTCTGTAGGTTGGTTATAGCTGCCCTGTGTAGCTCACCCTCTGTAGCTCAGTTATAGCTGCCCTCTGTAGCTTGGTTATAGCTGTCCTCTGTAGCATGGTTATAGCTGCCCTCTGTAGCTCGGTTATAGCTGCCCTCTGTAGCTTGATTATAACTGCCCTCTGTAGCTTGGTTATAGCTTCCCTCTGTAGCATGGTTATAGCCGCCCTCTGTAGCTTGGTTATAGCTGCCCTCTGTAGCATGGTTATAGTTGCCCTCTGTAGCTTGATTATAACTGCCCTCTGTAGTTCGGTTATAGCCGCCCTCTGTAGCATGGTTATAGCTGCCCTCTGTAGCTTGGTTTTGGCAGGACATCGGGTTGTAAACAAGCTGCTTTGCTTCCCGTACTGGGCCGCTGCCCTCTGGGTTGATTCAGCTTCATCAGCCTTATCTTTGACATTTTTCTCCTGCCTTGTTTCAAAATGATGGTTTACACGTGAAGTTCGACACACAACATTTTCACAGCAGAGTGCACACAGCTCGTCCCTTTCATGAAATAAATTCAACTTCGTTTGTTCAAGACGGCTGAAAGGGGTGAATATTAGACAATACTGCTTCTGCCATCATCAGTTGTTCTTGACATGAAACAAAACAGAAAGCTAGCTAGCTGTGTTACGTTGTGTCTTGATGCATGCTCAATAATCCAGGTAAGAAAATCACATCTGGACACAACGTTTATGGAGAGAAACGTTTCATCATCATCTAAGTGATCTCTTCAGTCTCAGCTGACTGCAGGTACCCCACCCTTATAAACAATACAGTGTGTTTATAAACAACACAGTGACATAACGACCGAAACCTACGATTGGTTTCATATGCAAATAGGCAGAGCCATTAACCAGCATTACAGTGGCCATGTGTACTATTCACAGAGGATTCGGGAATGTTTGCAATCACAGCATTGTAAGATGGTGACAGATGTAGTCTTAGGCCCCCTCTCGGTTCAGGGACCATGACTTGTGCATCAGGGAAACCAAACAGACGCTGGCCAAGAGGATGGCACAACGCAGGAGAGCTAACACGTCACGTCAGGCCAGGACCCCACACCATCTACAGGCCAGTGGCCACTCTTTCAGGGATGAGGATGGGACCATCCTTGATAGGGAGGAACGCTGGTTTGAATGGGGAGTCTAAGAGGCCATCTATGTTAAGAGGGAACGACCATCCCTGCACGGGGGGGGGGGGGGGGGCTAAGAGTACGTCTGTCACCATCTTACAATGCTGTGATTGCAAGCATTCCCCAATCCTCTGTGAATAGTACACATGGCCACAGTTTCTATGGTCATGGCCATGTGCCCTACATGCCTATGAAACTGATCATTGTTTTCGGTCGTTATGCAGCTGTATTGTTTATAAGGGTGGGGACACCTGCAGTCAGCTGAGACTGAAGAGGTCACTTACAGGGCCATCCATTATCCGAACCGCCTGTCCTGCTCTCAGGATGCTGGAGACTATCCCAGCACTCATTTGGCGGCAGGCAGGGAGACACCCTGGACAGACCGCCAGACCATCACAAAGGGCCAACACACACACACACACACACACACACACACACACACACACACACACACACACACACACACACACACACACACACACACACACACCTAGGGACAATTTAGTACGGCCGAGTCACCTGACCTACGTGTCTTTGGACTGTGGGAGGAAACCGGAGCACCCGGAGGAAACCCACGCAGACACGGGGAGAACATGCAAACTCCACACAGAGGACAACCCCGGGGCTCGAACCCAGGACCGTCTTGCTGTGAGGCGACCGCGCTAACCACTGCGCCACGGTGCCGCCCGTGATGCAACATTTCTGTCACTCAGCGCTGTGCCCAGGTGAACTGGTTCAACTTAGTTAAACATACTGTGTCGTCACTACCGCTGGACCGCTGGACCGCTGGGCTCGTGGGCGGGTCAGAGGGAGGGGGGGGGGAGGAGGGCAGGGAGG
Organism: Lampris incognitus; assembly: GCF_029633865.1. NCBI lineage: Eukaryota > Metazoa > Chordata > Actinopteri > Lampriformes > Lampridae > Lampris > Lampris incognitus. The sequence continues at coordinate 49,911,733 of NC_079223.1, read as the reverse complement.
GGGGGGGAGGAGGGCATGACACACTACGTCACTTGTGTGCGCGCTCTTGCTGTCAAAAACAATGGTGTGTTTTGAGACTGATTTTCAGTATTATTTTAAATCTAATTGTTGGTTTAGTCACCGTTAGATTACATCTCATATTAAAAATAGTTTCTATCAAAACATTAAACTAAAATATATATTCACTAAAGACATATTGAATTGCTCTGTGTGCCCGGCTTAACGGCCTCGCGTGCCACCGTGGACACGTGTGTCATAGGTTGCCGACCCCTGATCTAGCATTCTATGTATCTTCTCCCTCTGTCCTCCCACCCTTTTCATCCCCCCTTCTCTCTCTGTCCCTCCCACCCGCTTCACCCCCTCCCTCTGTCCCCTCCACTTGCTTCACCCCCCTTCTCTCTGTCAGGGAGGGTAACAGTTTTGACCTCTGGCTTGCGTCATATCCCTCCAACATGTGTGTGATGATGCTGTGAGTGAGGGGCGCGGCAGGGTGGGCTGCTGCTGCCTCCCTACTTGCTGAGTCACAACAGAGCCAGCAACCTCAATATCTCCCTTTCTTTTCTTTCCCGGTCGTTCCTCCTCTTCTCTTCTCTTCACTCTCCTCCACCTTCCCCTTCCATACTCTCTCACTTGCCATCGCTCTCGTGTCTTTTCCATTCTTCTCTATCCTGCCTCTCTCTCTCTCTCTTCCTCTCCCTCCCTCCCTCGCTCTCTTACTCCACCCCCTTTCAACCCTGTTTCTGCTCCCATTGCAGATATCAGGTGACCAGGCCACAGCTCTTTGTCTCTCTCCTCTCTGTCTCCTCTATTCTCGGTCTCGCCCCCCCCTCACAACAACACGCACGCACACACACACACACACACACACACACACACACAGACTTACATGCATGACAATGTGGTATTTCATAGGGAAGCAGATTAATCAGGCAAATGGAAAAGAAATGAACCAAAGATGAGTGCTCATTAAAACTTTACAAGCCCACCATCTGAGAAATCACACTCAGACACACACACTCAGACACACACACACACACACACAAAGTGAGTCTTTCCCCCTTCCCACAGTCCCTTGCCTTTCTTCCATCCGTTTGCTTCACTTCCTCTGGACCCCCTCCCCCTCCTCTATGACAGATACTAAGGCAGACAGACAACCACACCCTGCCAGTCTCTCGCTCACACACACACACACACACACACACACACACACACACACACACACACACACACACACACACACACACACGTTTCCCCAGACGCAGTTGTTATGCAGCATGCGACACTGTACCGACGTCTAGCCGAGGAGGAGCGCATTTAGGATGGAGGACACCGCAGTGATGAAATGTGCCCTGGCCCACCTCCAGACCAGAGATACACAATGAAACGAGAGGGGCGGTGTGTCCTCATGTCTTTGGTTAAAGTGCTCCCTCTCTCTCTCTTTGTTCCCCCCCCCCTCTCTCTTTAGTCTCTCCTTCCCATACTGTCCCTCCCTGCATCCTCTACCACTTTCCCTAGGTCACTCTGACGCTGTTATATATCCACGTGTGTGTGTGTGGGGGGGGGGGGGTCTGAGAATCCTGCCCACTGTCTGGCACAACAGCCCTCTGAGCAGCTATGCATCTGTCTGCCTGTCTGTCTCTCTCACACACACATAAATGTATTTAAATGCATATTTAATTACTTTTGAGTATGCTGTCATTTCTATTTTGCTGGACAGAAAAAACAAGATGTAATTTGTAAAAAAATATTTTAAGAGCTTGTATTTGTGTATTTCAAATACTTAAAACACATTATTTAATATGTCTTTTCATTTTCAAAAGAGACAATATTTTCCCCCAGGTTTAAACTGTAGGAAAAACTACAACAATTAGCCTAATCGCAGTCTTTGGCTAAACGCAAGTGAATCACGTGACATGTGCTGTCGGGTCCAGCAGCACTCATTGTGAACTACCGTATTTCAGTTGTGTTCCTGGTGATGAGCAGTAGCTTGAGGAAAGAAGCTGCTGCTTTGGTGTTTGGTGCAAATTCCCCCTAAGATAAAGGTATGTAATCAACATATGATCAGATATTGCCTGCTAAGGCGAGCTCTCTGAATGACACTAAAATACCACAGAAGAAAAGAGCAATTACCAAACACATGTGCTCTAGAACTGGCAAATATACCTACTAGCTACTAATGTTAGCATACCAGCTAACGTCACTAGCTAGTAATGTTGGCATACCAGCTAACGCCACTGGCTACTAATTTTGGCATACCAGTTAACGTCACTAGCTAGTAATGTTAGCATACCAGCTAACGTCACTGGCTAGTAATGTTAGCATACCTGCTAACGTCACTAGCTAAGAATGTTATCATACCAGCTAACGTCACTAGCTACTAATTTTGGCATACCAGCTAACGTCAGTAGCTAGTAATGTTAGCACACCAGCTAACGTCAGTAGCTAGTAATGTTAGCATACCAGCTAACGTCACTAGCTAGTAATGTTAGCATACCAGTTAACGCCACTGGCTAGTAATGTTAGCATACCAGCTAACGTCACTAGCTAGTAATGTTAGCATACCAGATAACGTCACTGGCTAGTAATGTTAGCATACCAGCTAACGTCACTGGCTAGTAATGTTAGCATACCAGCTAACGTCACTAGCTAGTAATGTTAGCATACCAGCTAACGTCAGTAGCTAGTAGCGTTGCTAGTAACGTCCCAGACACGCTCCGGCGGCTGGAACAGTGACATCTGGTGGTTAGTCACCATGGGACGCTTCGTTAGCGAGATTATTTGTTAGCAGCTTCTGTAACGCATGACAGAATTGATTTCCAGCAGAGCTACATTTAGGAGTTTTATTGTGGCCATTCTTAATAGTTGTCAGGGAAAAAGCTTGCGCAGTCCTCCTGAGGATAAGGGTAACATTTTACAGTGTTTGCTATGTCAGGAGATGGTCAGGTTAAAAAAATCATTGATTTTAAAAAAGCAAGTCACATATCAATTAAAATCTTTCATTCTGGTCTTTACTCTAAAGCTAGGTGTTGTTCATCTTGGTGTACAAAACGTTTTACAATATGGATCATAGAGAGTTAATACAATTCAAAGGGAATTGACTCCATTCCTGGACAATACTTAAGTAACACACAAATGACTGCGTTTTAGAGTCTTATTACGTGAGCTGTTAGTGTTTTTGAATGCTGTTGGTTTTAAGTTGCAACTGGCAGGCCTAATCATTTTAATGGTATCTTTATACATAGTTCTTTAGGTAGAAGTCAGTCATCTCATGGGATGAGTGGCAAGGAATCACCAGAGCCTGGTCAGGCTGGCCCATCATCTGCCACATCTGCAGAAGAAGAAGCCACACCAATGCCCAAATGTTCAGTGCCGGATGGGAAATACTACCAAATAGTGAAGCAGATCCCAAACGGAAAAATAGAGGCTGAGTGTCAGCGACATCAAATTTTAAAACCCACTTGAAACAAAGGCACCCTGACAAAATAAAGGAATATGAAGACTACAAAAATTAATTTGCCAGTGGGAAAAGCAAAAAAAACCAAAACCAAACAACAAAGTCAAACAACAACAAAAACAAACAAAAACAAAAAACAGGACCTCATACAAACAACTACTCTGTTTGAACATGGTTCTGTGAAACAAAATGAAATTGACTCTTGTCACATCCTTTGTCACTAAAGGCATGTACCCGTTGGCCACTGTTGAACATAAATAATTTATAGACTTGGAACAGGGACTTTGCCAAGGTGCTAAAGTTATGGCCACGAGGAGACTTGGGGGAAGAGTCGATGAATACTTTTATAATAAAACTTCTGGGAAGGCCTTCCACAAGATTTTGGAGTGTGTCTGTGGGAATTTTTGCCCATTCATTCAAAAGAGCATTTGTGAGGTCAGGCACTGATGTTGGATGAGAAGACATGGCTCACAAATCTCCGTTCTAGTTCATCCCAAAGGTGTTCGATGGGGTTGAGGTCAGGGCTCTGTGCAGGCCAGTCAAGTTCTTCCACACCAAACTCACCCAACCATGTCTTAATGGACCTTGCTTTGTGCACTGGGGCACAGTCATACTGGAACAGAAAGGGGTCCTCCCCAAACTGTTCCCACAATGTTGGAAGCATAGAATTGTCCAAAATGTCTTGCTATGCTGAAGCATTAAGATTTCCCTTCACTGGAACTAAGGGGCCTGAAAAACAACCCCATACCGTTATCCCCTCCTCCACCAAACTGTACAGTTGGCACAGTGCAGTCAGGCAGGTAACGTTCTCCTGGCATCCGCCAAACCCAGACTTGTCCATCAGACTGCCAGACAGAGAAGGGTGATTCATCACTCCACAGAACCCGTTTCCGCTGCTCCAGAGTCCAGTGGCAGCGTGCTTTACACCACTCCATCCAATGCTTGGCATTGTGCTTGGTGATGTAAGGCTTGCATGCAGCTGCTCGGCCATGGAAACCCATTCCATGAAGCTCCCAGCACACAGTTTTTGTGCTGATGTTAATGCCAGAGGAAGTTTGGAACTCTGCAGTTATTGAGTCAACAGAGCGTTGGCGACTTTTACGCACTATGCGCCTCAACACTCGTTGACCCCGCTGTGTGACTTTACGTGATCTGCCACTTCGTGGCTGAGTTGCTGTTGTTCCTAAACGCTTCCACTTTTCAATAATACCACTTACAGTTGACTGTATAAATTGACTGTATAAATTTCACGAACTGACTTATCGCAAAGGTGGCATCCTATGAGAGTACCACGCTTGAATTCACTGAGCTCTTCAGAACAACCCATTCTTTCACAAATGCTTGTAAATGCAGACTGCATGGCTAGCTCCTTGATTTTATACACCCGTGGCAATGGGTCTGAATGAAACACCTGAATTCAGTGATTAAGAGGTGTGTCCCAATACGTTTGTCCATATAGTGTATCTTGCAAGCCACCATAGCTGGCTTTGAGAAAAGGTTCAGTGGCTTCTTACAGCTGAAGACTGATGTCAATGAAGCCATCCCGGCTACAGCAACCCACTTGATTTTCAAGATGGTGGTTGTCTTCCAAACTAACTGCAGAGAAGAAGAGGATACATCACCCTGTTTTTGCACTCAGCTGAAGAGCTTGGCCTTGTGTCAGTAAGTGGGACTGCCTCATCAAACACCGCTGAAGAGAATGAACACGATTTCTTCATCTTCTCTGACCAGCATACGGGTAAACTACTCTCACTTCAGTGTCTTAAGATTAAACTGCAATTGTATGAATTAATCATCAAAAACGAATATTCATAAATTAAAGAATAAATGAGTAGCTAGTTTCATATCATGTTTTTAAATATTTTCCTGATATTAAAACTCCTTGAATTTAATATAAATTCAGTACAACCTAGTTTCCCTGTTTACCCCTACTGTTTCCAATCCCAACAACAGGACATGAGAGTCTGTTGGGCAGAGAGATGTTGCCCAGCCACAGTAAAACAGAGTTGGAGACCTTTCACTTTCTGGAGGACCCCAGAAAGGACCTTTCCTCACTGGATTCATATCCACTGACCAAGATACTCTTTGTGAGATTCAACACCACTGCCATCCTCGGCACCAGCTGAGTGTCTTTTCTCCTTTGCAGGCATGGTTTACCACCCTCACAGAAGGTGATTAACAGCTGAACTGATGGAGAAATTAGTTGTGTTGAAAAACAACTGAAACAGAAATGGAAGGTTTGCAGTGTATAAGGAGTATACTCTTCTTTTTTTTTTAGGTTGTTGTTGGCATTGGGGGGGGGTGCTTCTCTCTCTCGTCTATTATTTTGTACTGTATCATACTTTACTCTAATGGTACTGTTTTGTGTCTTTTGCACTCATTCAACAGGTTGATTATAAAGTTGGAGATCTCAGAAATGTACTGATTTTCATTTATTGCTCTTGAAGAAGGCACCTGCTAAATGGCCAGTCTTATTGTCTCCTGAGAGAACTAGCGCATCACTGTGGCCTAACTGTTCACTTCCCCTAGTTCCGTTTCAATTGGCTGTTCACTCAGTCAGTCAATGGTCACTTTGACTGACAGAAACTACCCAGCATGCACCCCTGAATTCACAGCCTCCCACCTCCCAGATATCCTGATTGGCCACTTCAAATCTATGATGTGGGGAAATGAGCGGAGCTCATCTTTTCAATGTGGGAGGGTTAAGATCAGACCCACATTGTTTGGTGTCTGGCTGAGAGAGCTGGCGTTGGATTGGCTGAGGGAACCTAGTCTGCTGCATCCGAAGGGCCCAAGGACAACAGCCCTGCCTGGAGCTGTGCCCGAAGAGGAAACACCAAGGGCGGTATGACAGGACGTGGAAGTGGGGCGGGCTAAGCTAAGTGCTAGCCCGTGCAGACCAGCAGTTCTGACAGTCATCCTGGCTGGCGTTGGTTCTCTGGCCGTGGAGGTTTTGGACTGTATTACACTGGGTGGACTGTGTTGTTGGCTGCTTGTGTTGTTTTTTTTTTTGCTTTGTTCTCGGTTTTTGTATGTTTTTGCTGGTGTTGTTTTTGGATATGTGTTTTTTTTCTTTTCTTTTGTGTTGACTTGCTGTGGGCTGGGGGAAACAGAAGTTTGTTTCTTCAGTGTACGTAGTACATAATATGAAATGACAAATAAATTGTCCCTGATTCCCGATAGTGAGGCTGCTGTATGTCTAACATGTGATATCAGTTTGTATAGAATGTATTTTTGTATATTCAAATTACAAATGACTTGTCTTTTAATTAAATGCATTTTCTCATTCCAGTATTTTGTATTTTATTGTGACGAGCAAGTATTTGTAATTTGTATCGAGGTACTTTTTGGTGTATTTGTGTCCATCTCTGTTGGTGAGCATACTTTGTAGGCAGCCTCCCTCATGAACTGCTTGGCTGGCATTTTCCAGATGGCTGGCACGGTGATGACCCATCTCACGTCGTTGTTGTCAAACTCGCTGCCCGTCTGGTCGCTCAGCTCCTAGAAAGTCACAAAGTCACATGATGACGTCTTCCGTCGGCCCGAAACTGGCTGAAGTTACTGCTGAACACGTTGTGAAGCTGTGGTCTGACAGTGTAATGGGTTAACACTACTGGAGGGACCCCCTGATGGGATGCTGCATTTGGATGTGATGCCACAGAAGCTAAACAATTCCTTACCTTGAGCGCCTGCTCCTTAAAGAAGGCAAGTGCATATGCAAAGATATCCAAGGCTTTCACTCTCTTCCCATTGGCTGCCTGGAGGTCCGTGTCAATGGAGAGATTCTGATCGGGGCAGGAAGTGAATAAGAGTTAAATGACAGAAACAGTTTATCCTCTACCCATTGACCATAAAAAGAGAAAACACTGTATTGAAAGGCCACGCTCCTGCAACTAGAACCTAAGTGGAGGTATAAACTGAGGTCGGCCATTTTTTTTTCCAAGGATGTGAACCTTGAAAAAATACACCCTGCTGACACCCTGCCTGCAGCCAGCCCAGCACCCCGGATCAGCTGAACGGGTGGTGCAGTGACCGGGACGGCTCAGAAGAGTGGGGTAATTGGCTAAGTACAACTGGGGAGAAAAGGGGGGGGGGGACTTCCTGCATCTCGGTGAAAAGTTGTGTTTTTCAGTGTCGAATCAGCGGGGCCCTTTTACGCCGCATGGAGACGGAAAGTCCCAGAGAAACAAGTGGCACAACAAACCCCACTGCTGACCTTTGACCTTAACTGACCATCAGAAAAACACATTTCTCAGTAAAGCAATGGAGCTACATAGGATCTTTGAAATACAGCTGGGCAAAATAATTCAACATCAGTTTTTGGTCTTTCAATGGTATTTGCATCGGGGGGGGGGGTTAGATATTGTCGTACTGTGACAAACCATTTTGTCATCTAAATTAATAACAATGACAATCTATTACATGACATTTCTCACAAAGGGAGGGATTCACTATTTAAGGGAGTATTAACTGAAAACTAGTTTTGGTTTCAGATTACAGTATACAGTACCAACGAGTCCAATGTATATGTATATCCATATCTTAGCAGATTCATCTTCAGCCACTTCTCCGGGGTCGGGTCACGGTGGCAGCAAGCTATAGGGCACTTCAGAGGTCCCTCTCCCCAGCAACACCCCCCAGCTCCTCCTGGGGGATCCCAAGGCGTTCCCAGGCCAGATTGGACATGTAGTCCCTCCAGCGAGTTCTGGGTCTTCACGGGGTCCCCTCCCAGTTGGCCATGCCTGGTAAACCTCCAAAGGAAGATGCCCAGGAGGCATCCTAATCAGATGCCCGAACCACCTCAACTGGCTCCTTTCGACACGAAGGAGCAGCAGAGCTCCTCGCCCCATCTCTCAGGCTGAGCCCAGACACCCTATGGAGGAAAACGAGTGGGCGCCGGAAAAGGGAAACCGGGGCCCTCTCCTGGAGCCAGAACTGGGGAAGGGAGCTCGCCGGCGAGTGTCTGGTGGTCGGGCCTTGGCCCATGGGGCCGGCCGGGTCCAGAGCCACCACCCCATGGACCCACCACACGTGAGCATTGTGGTAGGGTGCACAGCAGGCAGGCCGGGTGGCAGGCAAAGGCGGGGAATGGGGTGGGCTGACTTCCGGCATTGCAGAGTGGTCCTTGGAACATGGAATATCTCAGCCCATATCGTGGAAAGCTCCCTATGATTATCGTGGTATTGACCATATCACCAAACACAACTTTCAAATACAAACTTGAACATTTTGTTGGCAATTTGAAGTAAATCAAACCATTTCTGACAAAGTTGAGGCTGAAAAAAGATTTTGACCCTTTCTGTGAGCTCGACCCAATTACCTCAGAAGCTCTACATATGTCAGCTAGGGACCGCCGCCCTCCTTTCTGAAAGTTTCATGTCATTGTCTGTCCCCATTTCCCATGAAGCTGACGAGCCAACAGACGGAGTAGCAGAAAGACTTCATTAGGTGTGTCCACGCCTGCAAGCGCAGCACCCAGGATAACTAGTGTGCTTCTTTTGCACATGTGCGTGTTTGATTGTGCATGTGAGTGCATGCGTTCAAGCACGTGTGTGTGTGTCTGTGTGTGTGTGTGTGTGTGTGTGTGTGTGTGTGTGGCATCTCCTTACTGCAGTGGTGTGGAGCTTCATTTTGAATTTCTCCAGGTAGAGCCAGTGCTTGGACTCGGTGGGGTCCAGATCATGGTAGAAGTCACGTGCTGCATAGCCAAAGCTGTGGAACTTCCTGTCCGGGGTCAGCAGGATGGTGGTGGGAGTTTTCTGATTGGACACACCGGGGTCTCCACCCTCCCAGCGCCTAAGGAAGACAGAGGCTGTTTACTTTGGGGTGTTCTGTCGGGATTCTGTACACAATCCAAGACGGTAACCCGGTACCGCACCCCTCCCCTCAGCACTGTCTAGACATGTGGCCCAGTGTGCAGGTGTCCATCCATGCTGGGGATGGTAGGGGGCTACAACTCTTGGTGGTTACCTGATCTAGCTTTGGTATCCGCAATACACTTTACAGTTACATGCTGCGGGGACACGGCACTATTCAGTCAGGGCCACGATGCTAACAGAAGACTGGATCCCCCGCGTGAGACCGTCCCGTTCCAGTGAGTGTGTCTCCCTGCAGATCTAAGCCAGAGCTTTAACAGCACATTGCCTAACATGAGGAGCAGGTTGTGAGGTGATCCTTCCACCCAAACTCCCAGCAGGCAGGGAGGCAGGGAGGGAGGCAGGGAGGGAGGCAGGCAGGCAGGGAGGGAGAGAGGGAGGGAGGCAAAGAAACACAGTCGACCTGGAACAAGTCCTGTTGCCCCAAACCAGCCACGGTACTCTCCTGGAAACAGCCACCTGAGCGTGGCCTCCGGGCTAAGGAAGACATGCCGGGGCAGTTTGGACTAATGAAGATATGCCGGGGTATTTTGGACTAATGAAGACATGCCGGGGCAGTTTGGACTAATGAAGACATGCCGGGGCAGTTTGGACTAATGAAGACATGCCGGGGTATTTTGGACTAATGAAGACATGCCGAGGTATTTTGGACTAATGAAGACATGCCGGGGTAGTTTGAACTAATGGAGGCCAGCTATTATTAGTGTGAGCTCTGTTCCTTGGGAGAGGAGTGTACTCCACGAGCTCCAAGTGCATGATGGGATTGTGAAGGTCACTGCACTATGGAGCAGTTCGCTGTGACCTGGACCTCATTTGGGAGATCTGAGTCTTTAATATGACTGATGGACATTTATTAGATTATTAAAAGTTAAATTCAGGTTTCCCCCAAGGACTTGCTGCTGACTGGCTGTCATCACGTTGCTTTCTGTCTGAAAAGCCAGACCAGATTCCAGACCAGCCAGGGCCGAGGAACCACAGAGGAGCAGAAGCTGTCGTACTTTGAGTGGAGCCAGATCTGACAGTCATGTTTGTATACAATAATGTGTGTATACAATAATGTACATATACAATAATGTGTGTATACAATAATGTACATATACAATAAGGTACATATACAATAATGTGTGTATAAACTAATGTACATATGCAATAATGTGTGTATACAATAATGTACATATACAATAATGTACATATACAATAATGTGTGTATAAAATAATGTACATATACAATAATGTGTGTATACAATAATGTACATATACAATAATATGTGCCTTGTAGTTGGCCGGTCGTGGTTTCAAGACATTTGGCTGACGATGTATTTAACCTTTGAAAATCCTAAATACTAATAGTTAATTATACATACATGTTACACCTGGAAGCTTAATACAACATAATTATACAATAAACGTGTATTTACACAGCAAGTTGTGAATACACAACTGAATCCTCCCATTTTATAGGAGGATTTCTTGGAGGAACATCTTTGACTGCTTGCTGGAAATGTCAGTTATGAACTACTCAGCTTGCTTTTATGAAGATGGAGTTTTAAACTGGGGCCACTGAGCAATACCTTTGAGGACAACTGAGAAATCTACTACTACCACTACTACTATTACTACCACTACTACCACTACTACTACTACTAGTAATACTTCTACTACTACTACTACTACCACTACTACTGCTAGTAATACTTCTACTACTACTACTACCACTACTACTACTACTATTACTACCACTACTACAACTACTACTACCACTACTACTACTAGTAATATTTCTACTACTACTACCACTACTACTGCTACTAATACTTCTACTACTACCACTACTACTACTAGTAATACTTCTACTACTACTACTACTACCACTACTACTACTACTACTAGTAGTACTTCTACTACTATTACTACTACTACTACTACTACCACCACTACTACTACTAGTAATACTGCTACTACTACTACTACTACCACTAATATTACTACTACCACCACTACTACTACTACTTTCGGCTGCTCCCGTTAGGGGGCTCCACAGTGGATCATCTGTTTCCATCTCTTCCTGTCCTCTGCATCTTCCTCTGTCACACCAGCCACCTGCATGTCCTCCCTCACCACCTCCATAAACCTCCTCTTTGGCCTTCCTCTTCTCCTCTTCCCTGGCAGCTCCATATTCAGCATCCTTCTCCCAGTATACCCAGCGTCTCTCCTCCACACATGTCCAAACCATCTCAATCTTGTCTCTCTTGCTTTGTCTCCAAACCGTCCAACCTGAGATGTCCCTCTAATATACTCGTTCCTAATCCTGTCCTTCTTCATCACTCCCAGTGAAAATCTTATCATCTTCATCTCTGCCACCTCCAGCTCCACCTCCTGTCTTTTCATCAGTGCCACTGTCTCCAAACCATATAACATAGCTGGTCTCACCACCATCTTGTAAACCTTCCCTTTAACTCTTGCTGGTACCCTTCTGTCACACATCACTCCTGACACTCTTCTCCACCCACTCCACCCTGCCTGCACCCTCTTCTCCACCTCTCTTCTGCTCTCCCCGTCATATTGCTAGTGTCCAAGTCATTAGCAAAAAAAAAGGGTTTCAGATGCTCATGAACAACATGCATGCCCCTTCCTTTAGGGTGACGTGTGCAGGGATTCTGGGTTGACTCGCAGGAGCACAGTGCTCAGTGTTAACAAAAAGGCCTTCTCCTCTTTTTGAGTGGCCTCAAACAGCCGGCCTGTCCAGGTTTCAGTTGATGGGTGTGTGAAGGAGGAGTCTGTAAGCACGAATCTGACAGAAGTGGAGCACGTGGTTGGTAGAAAACTCAAAACTTTCTCTGTAACACAACAGGGGCAACCATCCTGCCTGTCCTCTTGGGGGGGGGGGGGTGTTTCTAAGGACAAGGTTTCTGGTCATCGATCTGAAACACCTCCCTCGACCTCCATGTGAGGATCAGGGTTAATGGCCCACGTGAGGAGCGTCTTCAATAAGTACTGCCGTCTTCGTGCCGGCGTGGCGTCTGCTCTGGATCCGTGTCTCACCATGAAGTGTGAAGAGGCTGAATTTCAAAATGAGCTATTAACCGTTAAACAAGCACAACAGCAGCAGTGGTAAAGGGTACTCTGTTCACCTCATCAAATCACTTTTCAACTAAAGACATACAGTTATAGCTACTGGATGTACTGTAAAGTTAGAAGATGCCTTGTGTAGGCGCTCTGAGCAGCTGCAGTGAAGAGTAATGAAGTAAATAGTAGATAAACTATATATATATATGTACATATATATATATAGATCTGGCCCTGCTTCACAGTGTTGTGAGACTTTTGAATAATGGGATGATGAACATGTTTCATACATCAGCTGATGAGCGGTGAGGGATGATTCATTAAACATGACGAGTGGTGAGGCATGATGAATTAAACATGGTATTTCAGTATCTTCTGAGCCATAATGGCGGCGCTGCTTGTACCTTTTCTGGCTCTTCAGATTTATCTGCCCACATGATACAAGATGCACACTGTTTAAGGTTTGTCGACATCTTGGCCCTTCATTAGTAGGGACATAGCTAATTGGGAGTTTTTGCGGCCTTTTTTCAGTAAAGCAGCTCTGAGGTGTTCATACACAACAATGAAGTGTAATTGTTTGTATGACAGCCGTGACTAACAAATGCCGGTAACACTTTCTATGAAGCTTGCATCTATAACACTTTATAAGCCTCTATAACGCCCTATAAGTGTAGCTATGTCATTGTAAGATTCATTATAACCATGTATACGCCCTCACAACACCTCATAACCACCTTTATGAGACATTATGTCAATTTAAAACGGATTATGCATTATAAATATGTCATCATTAGACTGCTTATCTGTCAAATGTCATAATGCGTCATAGCCAACTTGTTTTGATGAAGTTTTGTAGAGATGCATAATGAGGCTTCAGTGCTATTTCACAGTCTTCAGCCACAGCCGTTAATCATTGTAATACACATTATAGGAAAGTATGGGCGTTATAGATTCAACAGATGCTTATAGGGCGTTATAGATGCTTATAGGACGTTATACAGTGTTACAGATGCTTATAGGGCATTATAGATGTAAGCTTCATAGAAAGTGTTACCCAAATGCCTTAAAATTTAACACCAGCTGTCAATCAACAATTTCACATCACTTAAGCTATCTGTGTTTTCTAGAAAGTGGTGGTTTTTGAATCACAGGGCTGTTTACGTGGCCTGTCGAGGCGGCAACACCAGAGTGACATGATAACGGGGGTGCGTTCACACCTGAACGTAGAGCTGTCCACTTGTGACCAGATCACCCAAGACGCATGTCAGTGCCAGGTGTAAACAGGGCCCGTGTGACAGCACGGAGGGCAGCCAACCCCCGCGGTGCCTGGCATGCGGGGGAACGAGACTTGACCTCGGGGGTCAGGACGGCACAACTTCAGGGGTTGTAGTTCAGCCTGTTTCACAGATTTACCCGTCAAGGTTCTCACCAGAGTTAAGTTTAGCCTGCCCCAGTTCCTTACACAGCGGGCCCAGACAGAATGTTCTAGAGGCCACCATCTCCCCATTCCGAGCCTTTGTGTTTTCCAGACCCTCTCTGTTGCCCCGCAGGCTGCAGCTGCAACAGTAAAAACTGCGTCTAACATAACACTACCATCACCTTGTAGCAGACGAGCCACAAGGACAATGTGATGACATCAAGACCAGAGGACAGAGACAATAGGACACCACGGAAGACCATCATTTGTCAGTGGGCTTATTAGGCCCGGTGTTCGGCTTTAATTCTTAATTTTTAAGGATCAGATGGGACATAGTTCTGTGTCAAAGACACCCTGCCATGGTGGGACAGCTGGTGTCATCGCTGTCCAGAGACAGGCCTCGTTTCTGTCCAGAAACAGGCCCCGCTTCTGTCCAGACACAAGTCCCGTTTCTGTCCAGAGACAGGCCCCGTTTCTGTCCAGAGACAGGCCCCGCTTCTGTCCAGAGACAGGCCCCGTTTCTGTCCAGACACAGGTACCGTTTCTGTCCAGAGACAGGCCTCGTTTCTGTCCAGACACAGGCCCCGCTTCTGTCCAGAGACAGGCCCCGCTTCTGTCCAGAGACAGGCCCCGTTTCTGTCCAGAGACAGGCCCACTTCTGTCCAGAGACAGGCCTCGCTTGTATCCAGAGACGGGCCCCGCTTGTGTCCAGAGACAGGCCTCGTTTCTGTCCAGAGACAGGCCCCGCTTCTGTCCAGAGACAGGCCCACTTCTGTCCAGAGACAGGCCCCGCTTGTGTCCAGAGACAGGCCCCGTTTCTGTCCAGAGACAGGCCCCGCTTCTGTCAAGAGACAGGCCCCGCTTCTGTCCAGAGACAGGCCTCGTTTCTGTCCAGAGACAGGCCCCGTTTGTGTCCAGAGACAGGCCCCATTTCTGTCCAGAGACAGGCCCCGCTTGTGTCCAGAGACAGGCCCCATTTCTGTCCAGAGACAGGCCCTGTTTCTGTCCAGAGACAGGCCCCGCTTCTGTCCAGAGACAGGCCCCGCTTGTGTCCAGAGACAGGCCCCGCTTCTGTCCAGAGACAGGCCCCGTTTCTGTCCAGAGACAGACCCCGTTTCTGTCCAGAGACAGGCCCTGCTTCTGTCCAGAGACGGGCCTTGTTTCTATCCAGAGACAGGCCCCGCTTGTGTCCAGAGACAGGCCCCGTTTCTGTCCAGAGACAGGCCCACTTCTGTCCAGAGACAGGCCCACTTCTGTCCAGAGACAGGCCCCGTTTCTGTCCAGAGACAGGCCCCGCTTCTGTCCAGAGACAGGCCCCGTTTCTATCCAGAGACAGGCCCCGCTTCTGTCCAGAGACAGGCCCCGCTTGTGTCCAGAGACAGGCCCCGTTTCTGTCCAGAGACAGGCCCCGTTTGTGTCCAGAGACAGGCCCCGCTTCTGTCCAGACACAGGCCCCGCTTGTGTCCAGAGACAGGCCCCGTTTCTGTCCAGAGACAGGCCCCGCTTGTGTCCAGAGACAGGCCCCGCTTCTGTCCAGAGACAGGCCCCGCTTGTATCCAGAGACGGGCCCCGCTTGTGTCCAGAGACAGGCCTCGTTTCTGTCCAGAGACAGGCCCCGCTTCTGTCCAGAGACAGGCCCACTTCTGTCCAGAGACAGGCCCCGCTTGTGTCCAGAGACAGGCCCCGCTTCTGTCCAGAGACAGGCCCCACTTCTGTCCAGAGACAGGCCCTGTCTGTGTCCAGAGACAGGCCCCATTTCTGTCCAGAGACAGGCCCCGCTTGTGTCCAGAGACAGGCCCCATTTCTGTCCAGAGACAGGCCCCGTTTCTGTCCAGAGACGGGCCCCGCCTCTGTCCAGAGACGGGCCCCGCTTCTGTCCAGAGACAGGCCCCGCTTGTGTCCAGAGACAGGCCCCGCTTCTGTCCAGAGACAGGCCTTGTTTCTGTCCAGAGACAGGCCCCGCTTGTGTCCAGAGACAGGCCCCGTTTCTGTCCAGAGACAGGCCCCGCTTCTGTCCAGAGACAGGCCCCGCTTCTGTCCAGAGACAGGCCCCGTTTCTGTCCAGAGACAGGCCCCGCTTGTGTCCAGAGACAGGCCCCGCTTCTGTCCAGAGACAGGCCCCGTTTCTGTCCAGAGACAGGCCCCGCTTCTGTCCAGAGACAGGCCCCGTTTCTGTCCAGAGACAGGCCCCGCTTGTGTCCAGAGACAGGCCCAGCTTGTGTCCAGAGACAGGCCCCGCTTGTGTCCAGTGACAGGTCCCGTTTCTGTCCAGAGACAGGCCCCGTTTCTGTCCAGAGACAGGCCCCGGTTCGGTCCAGAGACAGGCCCCGTTTCTGTCCAGAGACAGGCCCCGCTTGTGTCCAGAGACAGGCCCCGTTTCTGTCGAGAGACAGTCCCCGCTTGTGTCCAGAGACAGGCCCCGCTTGTGTCCAGAGACAGGCCCCGCTTGTGTCCAGAGACAGGCCTCGTTTCTGTCCAGAGACAGGCTCCGTTTCTGTCCAGAGACAGGCCCCGTTTCTGTCCAGAGACAGGCCCCGCTTGTGTCCAGAGACAGGCCCCGCTTGTGTCCAGAGACAGGCCCCGCTTGTGTCCAGAGACAGGCCCCGTTTCTGTCCAGAGACAGGCCCCGCTTGTGTCCAGAGACAGGCCCCGTTTCTGTCCAGAGACAGGCCCCGCTTCTGTCCAGAGACAGGCCCCGTTTCTGTCCAGAGACAGGCCCCGCTTGTGTCCAGAGACAGGCCCCGTTTCTGTCCAGAGACAGGCCCCGCTTCTGTCCTGAGACAGGCCCCGCTTGTGTCCAGAGACAGGCCCCGTTTCTGTCCAGAGACAGGCCCCGCTTCTGTCCAGAGACAGGCCGCGTTTCTGTGCAGAGACAGGCCCCGCTTCTGTTGAGAGACAGGCCCCGTTTCTGTCCAGAGACAGGCCCCACTTGTGTCCAGAGACAGGCCCCGCTTGTGTCCAGAGACAGGCCCCGCTTGTGTCCAGAGACAGGCCCCGCTTGTGTCCAGAGACAGGCCCCGCTTGTGTCCAGAGACAGGCCCCATTTCTGTCCAGAGACAGGCCCCGCTTGTGTCCAGAGACAGGCCCCGTTTCTGTCCAGAGGCATGCCCACTTGTGTCCAGAGACAGGCCCCGCTTGTGTCCAGAGACAGGCCCCGTTTCTGTCCAGAGACAGGCCCCGCTTGTGCCCAGAGACAGGCCCCGTTTCTGTCCAAAGACAGGCCCCGCTTCTGTCCAGAGACAGGCCCCGTTTCTGTCCAGAGACAGGCCTCGTTTCTGTCCAGAGACAGGCCCCGTTTCTGTCCAGAGACAGGCCCCGCTTGTGTCCAGAGACAGGCCCCGTTTCTGTCCAGAGACAGGCCCCGTTTCTGCCCAGAGACAGGCCCCTTTTCTGCCCAGAGACAGGCCCCGCTTGTGTCCAGAGACAGACCCCGCTTGTGTCCAGAGACAGGCCTCGTTTCTGTCCAGAGACAGGCCTCGTTTCTGTCCAGAGACAGGCCCCGCTTGTGTCCAGAGACAGGCGCCGTTTCTGTCCAGAGACAGGCCTCGTTTCTGCCACCAGTAAAGGGTCAGGGCTCCATGGAGTAGATAATTGGAGCAGATAACGGGGCAGATAATTGGGACTGGAAGAAACCAGTGGCACTGCCACTGACGTTTAACGATGATAAAACGTAGTGAGGAGCCTGAGCGACTTGCTGGGTGTCTGTATACAAACACAGCATCAGAACCGCATGTGGTGAGAACACAGGGTTATTCTCCAGTAGAGGTAACACAACTAAAAAAGTGTGTTGCTTTTTTAAAAAAAAAAGGGTGAAACACTGACAAAAGACAACACAAGTAAACGTGGATTTGAGGAGCAGTGAGGAGCTGTGAGGAGCTGTGAGGAGCAGACCCTGCAGGTAGAACTCAAACTGGGTTATGTGCTCCACTTTTAAGAGGGAAAACCACCAAGAGGAGACATCTCATGTTTTGTCTTCAAAGACGAGCTGAGTTCGTTAGAATAAGTCAGTATTCACTACGGACACACACACCGAGACTCATTTCTCTGTCATCCTGTTTATCTCTTACTCTCTTTCTCTTGTCTCTTCCTCCCCTTGCTTATTGCTTAGACAAGAGAAGACAGACAACGGACAGACTGATGGATGGATGGATAGATGGACAGCTAGATAGATAGATAGATAGATAGATAGATAGATAGATAGATAGATAGATAGATAGATAGATAGATAGATAGATAGATAGATAGATAGATAGATAGATAGATAGATAGATAGATAGATAGATAGATAGATAGATAGATATCCTCATTTTCTCCATCCTCATCATCATCCTCATCGTGCTCCCCCCTCTCCTCTCTGGGTGCTGCATTGCAGCGTTGGCTCACCTCATGGTGTGAATGCATTCCGGCTCCTTAGCGAAGGCGTACGCATAGCCGCTGGATGTTGTGCCAAAGTCAATGGCGACCACGACACTGAAGGACGGTCCGGACGGCACTTGGTCTGTGTCATTTTGCTGTGGGGAGAATGGAAGGGATTGTAAAGGCACCCTGGTACATTTAAAGTGATCAAAGTGAAATAACTCAGTTTGGTGGCAGAGGTGAGAATGTAGAGTCCCTTATCGTACTGTCTAAGTCCACATGACGGTTATCACAAGGTGTCACCTCTGCAGGTACAAAATGCACTTCCGAAGAGGACACACCGAGGGCGGTCTGACAGGACGTGGAAGCGGGGCGGGCTAAGCTATCTGCTAGCCCATGCAGACGGCGGTTCCGATAACACCGAGGGCGGTCTGGTGGCGGCCTTGTCTGGTGTTGATTGGGTTTTTGGTGTCGTCGTGGGGAGTGCGAGGAGGTGTGTCGAAGGTGTCTGGCAGGGAGAGCTTGCTCTGCTGCGTCCTATGGGCCCAAGGACCACGGCCCTGCCTGGAGCTAAGCCCGAAGAGGAAGCACCGAGGGCGGTCTGACAGGACGCGGAAGAGGCGGGGCAGGCTAAGCTAGCTGCTAGCCCATGCAGACCGGCAGTTCTGACAGTCATCCTGGCTGGTGTTCCTTCTCCTGGACAGTGATTTTTTATTTTTTTATCCTGAGTAGGAGAAGCGGTTTGGATAATGGATGGATATGTGATTTTGTAGTTTTCTTCTTATTTTCTGTCTTTCCTGAGTTTGGATATGTGTGTTCTTGCAGGTGTTGGATGTGTTTTTGTCTTTGTGGTGCACTGCTGTGGGCTGGGGGAAACCATACTCCATGTACTCGCGTACATGAAATGGAACGATAACTAAATGTTCCTGGTTCCTGATTCCTGATGTTTATACTTTGTATGTCCTCCAGATTTACTACACAAGTTTGGTGCCCGTTGTTCTGATGGCTATGAATACAGAGAAACACTTCAGAATCAAATAACACAATTTTTACAGTTGAAAACCCACCTAATCACTTCCAAAGGTTTTCTGGTAGTGTTTCTCCTGACGTTTTGGGACAGTGTTTCTCCTGACATTGTGGAACAGTGTTTCCCCTGATGTTGTGGGACAGGATTTCTCCTGACGTTGTGGGACAGTGTTTCCCCTGACGTTGTGGGACAGTGTTTCCCCTGACATTGTGGGGCAGTGATTCCCCTGACGTCGTGGGACAGTGTTTATCTTGATGTCGTTGTGGGACAGTGTTTCCCCTGACGTTGTGGGACAGGGTTTCCCCTTTCCCCTGACGTTGTGGGACAGTGTGGAACTCTGGAGTTCCACCAGGGGGACGTAGCACGTGGGTGGGTCACGCTATTCCCCCCAGTCCCCCCTCCCCCCGAAAAGGTGCCCCGACCGACAACAGGAGGCGCTAGTGCAGCAACCAGGACACATACCCATATCCGGCTTTCCACCTGCAGACATGGCCAATTGCGTCTGTAGGGACGCCCGACCAAGCCAGTGGTAACACGGGGATTCGAACCAGCGATCCGCGTGTTGGTAGGCAACGGAGTAGACCACTACGCCACCCAAACGCCCAACAAAATAGTTCTTAACACGCCATAACTTTTTTGAAATATGCACCTCTTTTAGTTTTTGAAATATGTTCGTTTATACGCGGCGTGTTGATCGTTTCATGTGCAACAGAAATATGTCGCCGGGCCTCTGCAGCGGGCGGCGCGCAGGCGCAACGCAGCGGGTGGCGCGCGCGCGGGTCATCTGCTGTCAAAGGGCTAAGGCATTTTCTTTCTTAAACCACTTTTCCAATGGCGGGAATGAGACCCCACACATTAGCATAGAGGAACTTACGGATGACAGCACAGAAACTAGCATGGAGCAATGCATTGTGGGGCACGTAGGTGCTGTGGGAAAGACTCTGAGCAGGGGAACGTCAGTATAGTCCAGAGTGAGGATTTTATTGCTTCAGTCAACTCAACGCACAGCAGTACTGATTGCACATGCGCACAACCGTCAGCGAAAATGTCCTTTAAAGGGAGAGCAGAACATGGAAGTTGTCCATCACGAGGGTCTCTCACCTGAATGTGTGACGGGGACAGTGGGGTTATTCCTGGGTCACCCATGCTCTTGGCTGGAGATGGATTTGCCATTGCATCTGTGGACAGAGAGGGAGAGGGAGGGAGAGAGGGAGAGAGAGAGGGGGAGAGGGAGAGAGAGAGGGGGAGAGAGGGAGAGAGAAGGAGAGAGAGAGAGAGGGAGAGAGAGAGAGGACGCACGAAATGAGCTCTTAAAAAAATATATCAAACATTGGGTCTCTAGTGAGACAGAGAATTTAGAAAACAGTCTAAAAGAAGAAGACATCGTAAATCGCTTTCCTAACAGAAAATCCTCCCTCTAATCCGACAAGGAAACCAAGTTTTTAGATTAAATCTTCGCGGAGGAGTTCGCAAACAGCTAGCTGGCTAACTTGTTAGCTTGCTATCCTGCTAGCCAACCGTACAGCAAAACAACCCAACAACTAACGTGGCCTGGTCTAACGTGGCCTGGTCTAACGTGACCTGGTCTAACGTTACGGATCCAACCCGAAGAAACACGCTACCTGCCGACGCAGAGGGAAAGGTAGGACACGTACAGTTGAATCCGACGTGCATAAAAAACGAAACGTAAGAACCGCAACATAGGACCGGAAGTAACCTAAATTAGCTAACGTTAGCCAGCAAAACAAAACAATAAACCGTTGGTGGTGGTAAATATTACCGATCGTCATGGAAACCAAGCCAACTGAATCTAGTGTGGTGAATTACCCGGCGGACTGCAAGAGCACGCAGGCTAGGAAGAAACACAAGGAGAAAGTGTTAAACGACAACCCAGACACACTATACGCGGACTTTATCTGTATGCATGGAAAACCGATAAAAAACAACTTAATCTTCCACACCACACGACTGTCAGCATGGAAAGCTGCCATCTGCCAACACTATAAACACGTATTTAAAGAGGGAATCGGCCGTGGAGGACGGTTCACAGTGTGTACGGATAAAAATCTGGACACCGATAATGCGATACTGACCATCACATACTACACTAAAGGAGCTATACTGCTACACATACTACACATACTACACTAAAGGAGCTATACTGCTGCACACATACTACACATACTACACTAAAGGAGCTATACTGCTGCAGGGAAACGAGGAGAGCCTGAACTCTTTTGAAGAGGTTTTCCCTCTGCTTAAGGCAGAGGTAGACTACCACAGAGACAGCGACACGGCCGAGGACCAGCTACCTACAGAGCCCCCACAACACGCAGCAGCCCCTCCCCCTCCCCCTTCTGACAATGAGCCCCCACAACACGGAGCAGCCCCTCCCCCTCCCCCCCTCCCACTCTCTCTCTGCCACTGACAGGCAACTGAGGGAGTCTGGCCCTGCTGGAAATGGACTTTGTCGAGTTTAGGGAGTTCACCCAGGCCAGGTTTTCTGACACCACCACCAGCTCCATCCAGCAGCTAAGGGAGGAGGTGGAACAGCTGAGAACAGAGAACAGACTGACTGTCTTAGAGCTACAAGAGACCGTGAAGCAGCTACAGGTGGAAAACCAAAACCTACATTCCCAAGTAGCCCAACTAGAGAAGGAGGCGATACTGAAAGACAGGAACCTCATGAAACAGATGGAGGATCTTAGGGCAGAGCTCCAAGAGAACACCAGGGCCAGGGCTTCAGTCTCTCAAAACAATACCACTAACACCCATACAGACCATCACACCTCCCCTGACACTAGAACAACCAACAAACATGATACAGAGACCACTCACACAGACACACAGACACCCCTCACACAAAACACACAACCCCCCCCATCCACCCAATCTCCTCCCACCAAGACAAACAAACAGCGCCCACACGTAGCCCTGCTTATGGACTCAAACCAGAAGTTCATGGACACTCAGAAACTATTCCCCGGATATCACGTGACAGCAAAACGATGCAGCACTACTGGCCATGCACTACAGCTCCTGAACAAGGAATCTCTTGGGAGCCCACAATGCATCATCATCCACACCGGGACCAATGACCTGCACTCTCTGCGCAGTGACACAGCTGTGGCGGTGCGTAGAGTGGCAGAGAGAGCAAGTGGAGAATTCCCAGAGGCTCGGATTGTGGTGTCAACACTCCTGCCACGGCGTGACACCCCACCCCATATAATCCATGAAATCAACACAGACATCAGCAGAGGCTGCGCTGCTCTTCCCAATGTCCACCTGGCTCACCATTCAGGCATCAGCCTCCATCACCTCTACGACGGACTGCACCTTCACAAGGAGAGGGTGCGGATTTTTGCGAGGACCCTAAAAGATGTTGCTTCGGGCCGCAACCCAGCCACACCCACTTATCCTCCACCAGTAGGAGACTACAGACCAGAACCCTCCCACATCCCCAGATACCCCCCTTTCCCCCCCAGAGCACACAATACCTGGACCCCTCCCCCCCCACAGCCCCATACTCCATACTCACCTTTGGGCCGAAAGCCCTACACACACCCACACCTACGTGCTGCTTCCCCCAGGTCCAAGAAACCTGTGCACCCAACTCCTCCAAAAAACAAAAACACAACACTTGACAGAGCCTGTCCCCCACAGCACAGGCCACAAAGCTATGCTGCTGCAGTAGCCCAGCCCCCTCCCACACCCACCGCCCCAGCCAAGACTGAGATTGGAGAGATAAAAGAGATGCTCCACACCTTGTGCTCCAGACTCCTGCATGGCAGCATCTAAGACAACCTCTACATGCCATCAGATCTTAATGGGGTAACCACTTACACGGGGAAATCCTGAGTGTTGATTTGGCTCTGGTTGTGTATAATAATGCCCACTATATCGATAGTGAGGTATTTGGTAAGTGTTATCAGAATATTTCATATATGTCTTCTTCCACTGTAACTTGATAATTCTCTGTCTCACAAAAGAGACTCATTGTATATTTTCTTTTCATGCGTTCTTTTTCTGTCTCTTGTTGGAACATTCAGGGTCTCTTCTCATCTTCCTTTGGGATGAAGAGTAGAGACCCTGACTTCTTAAAAAACATCGAAAATGTCGACATAGTCATATTAACTGAAACCTGGTGTCGTGAAGACATAACCACCCACTGTCCCTCAGGTTACAAAGAAATCATTATTCCATCAAATAAACTTAACTCTGTACATCGTGGACGAGACTCTGGAGGTATTTTGATTTGGTACAGAGGATGTTTAACCAACCACATTTCAAAAATTAAAATTGGAACATCCCACTGCTGGCTAAAACTCAGCAATAAAATTGGCATATCAAACAAAGATATCTATCTCTGTGCTCTATATTCTCCCCCAATTGAATCCCCATATTATGATGAGGATTTCCTGAGTAATCTCCATGAAGAGGTAAGCCTTTTCCAGGCCCAGGGAAATGTGCTGCTGTGCGGAGATTTTAACGCAAGAACAGGTTCAATGAGTGATACCATTGACCCTCAGGGTAACAGACATGTGTTTGGTCAACATTCCCTGTACCTCTCACCAACCCTCATCAAAAGGAGCTCCCTCGACCGTACTGTGAACAAGGCTGGTAAGGAGCTAGTGCACCTCTGTCGCGCTTCTGGCCTGTACACACTTAATGGTAGGATCAGAGGAGACTCTTTGGGAAGGTTCACATGTTGTTCAGGTCTTGGAGCTAGTGTAGTTGACTATGCAATAACTGACATGGACCCCACCTCCTTCAACGCATTCACTGTCAGACAACAAACTCCTCTTTCTGACCATAACCAAATTATGATTTTCTTCAAAACTATTAACCTGACTCAAATGCCTATAGAGGAGCCCAGCAAGCTGTTCAAAATTAATAAGACCTACAGATGGGCTGCAGACAGTGCAGAAAAATTTATCAATATCCTGAATTCATCCAAATTACTTAATATGATTACTAACTTCATTAACAAACCGTTTGAAACTAATAAGGACAATACCAACAAAGCTGTCAATGAAATCAATTGTATTTTTCAGACGGCAGCAAACATGGTCCTACCAAGGACCCACAACAGAAAAAAGAAACAATCTGAAAATGAAAAATGGTTTGACAACGATTGTAATAATATAAGAAAAGAACTGCGTAAATTGTCAAACCTGAAACACTACCAACCTCAAGATATGGATATAAGAAAGAAATATAGCGAAACATTAAAACTATATAAACACACATTAAGAATGAAAAAACAAAGCCATGTAGATAGAACCCTACAGGAAATAGAACATTCCCTGAATCAAAACCAATTCTGGGAAATGTGGAATAATTTGAGCGCTACAAAACCACAAGACCTGCCTATCCAAAATGGAGAAATTTGGAAAAGTCATTTTGAACATATCTATTCGGAAATCCAACAAGAACACTCAAATTCCAATTACAATCTGATCAAACAAAAGTTACGGTAGCTTGAATGCACTATAAAAGACAACCAAAACCCACTGGATTTTCCAATAACACAAGAAGAATTAGCACAGAAGCTCAAATCCTTAAAACCCATTAAAGCTTGTGGCCTTGACATCATCAGAAGCGAGATGCTTAAAAACAGCACACCTGAGCTGCAAAGGGCATTACTCAAATTGTTCAACATTGTTCTAAGTTCGGGATTTTTTCCTGACATCTGGAGCAAAGGGCTTATAACTCCTCTTCATAAAAATGGAGACAAATTGGATCCTAATAATTTCAGAGGCATTTGTGTGAGCAGTAGTCTGGGGAAGGTGTTTAATAGCATTTTGAACAATCGAATTCTAACCCTCCTTAACGAACACAATGTCCTGAGCAAAGGTCAAACTGGCTTCCTCCCAAATCACCGGACTACGGACCATATTTACACCCTACACACCCTCATAAATGAAAATGTGAATCAAACCAAAAATGGAAAAATATTTGCTTGTTTTATTGACTTCAAAAAAGCTTTCTACTCTATTTGGCATGAAGGACTATACTATAAACGTTTACAAAGTGGTGTAGGGGGAAAAGTGTATGACATAATAAAGTCAATGTATTCGGACAACAAATGTGCAGTTAAGATTGGAGACAAACACACTGAGTTCTTCACTCAGAATAGAGGGGTGAGACAGGGCTGTGGACTTAGCCCGACGCTGTTTAATATATATATTAATGAACTGGCGGTGCAGCTGGAACAGTCTGCAGCCCCAGGTCTCCCCCTGTATGACATGGAAGTGAAATTTTTGCTTTATGCAGATGATCTAGTTTTGTTGTCACCAACCGCAGATGGGCTGCAACAACTACTAGACCTGCTTGAGGACTATTGCCAGCACTGGGCCCTGGCAATAAATCCAAAAAAGACAAAAGTAATGATCTTCCAGAAGAAGCCCAGATGTCAGGAAAATAGATACCAGTTGACTCTAGGTAGCATCACCTTAGAGCATACGATGCAGTATACTTACCTGGGTCTAATTATTACAGCATCAGGGAGTTTCAGTAGGGCAGTGAATAACCTAAAACAAAAAGCTCGCAGAGCTCTATATGCAATTAAAAATAAATTCTTTAACATTGATATACCAATCTCCATCTGGTGCAAACTGTTTGATAGTGTAATTCTGCCCATTGCACTATATGGAAGTGAGGTATGGGGTCCACTCAGTCTTTCCAGCTATACTAGATGGGACAAGCATCCAGCAGAAACCCTACATGCTGAATTCTGTAGAATGATTCTGAAAACACAAAGGAAAACGCCAAACAATGCATGTAGGGCAGAATTAGGCCGGTTTCCATTATTAATAAATGTACAAAAAAGATCTCTAAATTTCTGGATGCACTTAAACACAAGCCCAACAAATACATTGCACTTTAAAGCTCTGAAAACCCAAGAACTGAACCCCGAAAAGAGTCCCCTGAAGCAGCTGGCTCTGAGACTCACTAACCCTGTAACAAATACTAAGACCAACCAACCTCAGGCCAGCACTGCATCCCAAACAAAGTTTACGATAAATCAGGCTACAAAACAAAGCAAGAACAATTATCTGAAACGTTGGAAAGCTGAAATCAAAACTCAAAACAAACTAGAAGTCTATCGGGCCCTAAAAACAAACTATGATCTGGAAGAACACCTCTTAACTGTCAGAGACAGGAAGCAGCGACAGATCCTCACCAAATACAGGCTCAGTGACCACAGTCTCGCCATTGAAAAGGGGAGACACAAAAAGACGTGGTTGCCAAAAGAGCAACGACCATGTGGTCAGTGCATGACAGATGAGGTGGAGACAGAGGTGCACTTCCTCCTTAAATGTGACAGATTTGAAAAACAGCGCCGGGCTTTTGTCAAGGAACTGGAACATGTGATTCCAGAGTAGCAGGACATGGAGGACGCAGGTAAGCTGCGGGTGGTCCTGGGAGGGGGGCCAGCGGCGAGCATTGCAGCAAGATTTATATTATCTTGCCACAACCTGAGAGACAGTGGATGACGGCACCTATTGCTACTATTGTTATTTAATATCATAATCATTGTTGTTGTTGCTGTTATTATTATAATCATTGTTGTATTGTGTTGTTGATGTTTTACATGCTTCGGCAATATGTACACAAATGTATGTCATGCCAATAAAGCACATATTGAATTGAATTGAATTGAGAGAGAGAGGGAGAGAGGAGAGAGAGAGAGAGGGAGAGAGGGAGAGAGAGAGGGGGAGAGAGGGAGAGAGAGAGAGAGAGAGAGAGAGAGAGAGGGAGAGAGAGGGAGGGAGAGAGAGAGAGAGAGGGAGAGAGAGAGGGAGAGAGAGGGAGAGAGAGGGGGGAGAGAGGGGGAGAGGGAGGGAGGGAGAGAGAGGGAGAGAGAGAGAGAGAGAGAGAGAGGGAGAGAGAGAGGGAGGGAGAGAGAGGGAGAGAGAGAGAGGGGGGGGGAGAGAGGGAGAGAGGGGGAGAGAGGAGGGAGGGAGAGAGAGAGGAGGGAGAGAGAGAGAGAGAGAGGGAGGGAGAGAGAGAGAGAGAGAGAGAGGGAGAGAGAGAGAGGGAGAGAGGGAGAGAGAGAGAGGGAGAGAGGGAGAGAGGAGAGGGGGGAGAGAGGGAGGGAGAGAGAGAGGGAGAGAGAGAGGGAGGGAGAGAGAGAGGGAGAGAGAGAGGGGGGGAGAGAGGGGGAGAGAGGGAGGGAGGGAGAGAGAGAGGGAGGGAGAGAGAGAGGGGGGGGGGAGAGAAGGAGAGAGGGAGAGCAGTGAGTGCACTCAGAGAGAAAGCCCACAGAGCTTTCTCTGCAATAAAAAGACCATCCTATAAAACAGACGTCCCAATTAAAATCTGGCCCAGAATCTCTGACAGGGTCCTCCTGCCCACTGCAGTATCTGGAGTGAAGTCTGGGGTCCAGTCGGTCAGCACACTACACCAGATGGACAAAGCCCTGCATGCAGAATTCTGTCGAAAACTGCTGAACGTACAAAGGAAAACAGCAGCAGATGCATGCAGGGCAGGATCGGGCCATGTCCCACTGACGACACATATCCAAACACACCACCTACATCCTGGATGCACCGTAAACCACGTCCCCACCACACACCGCACTTTAAAGCAGTCCAGATCCAAGAGCGAAGAAAGAGTCCTCTCAGTCAGCTGGTCGTGAAACTAACTGACCCCGTAACCACAGACACAGATGAGTTTCAGACCAGCGCTGCTGACCACCACAGACTAGAGGAAACCACAACATCACACAATGCAACAACTCACATGGGGAACACTGGGCCACACAAACCAAGTGACAACACAAATGACAATGTTATGGGGCCCTAAAAAGAGAAGACAAACTGGCTGACTGTCTGTCCACTGTCAGAGACAGTCAGCACAGACACGCCCTGACCACGTACAGGCTCACGGACCACAGTCTAGCCACTGAAACACAACATCTTGGCTGCCAAAAGAGGTCCCTGTACGGCAGGTGAGGAGGAGACAGAGATGCACTTCCTGCTAAATTGTGAGAAATTCCAGAACATGGGAGAAAAACACCAGGAGAACTTTGAAAACCAGATTCCAAATGTTCTACTGCTGGAGGAGAAAGACCAATGGCCACTTATTTTAGGAGAGGGTCAAAGGTCACACCTTGCAGCACAACATGTGTCAGAATGCCACAGCCTCAGGTCAGCGGGTGACCAAAACACTGTCAGTTGCTGTCAGCTGTTGTTCAGGAGCTGTGCTATGTTTCCGCCAGATCTATGTGCTCCTTCTTCCTTCTTGTTTGGGTTGGTTTGTTGTGTACTCCGTTGGCCTGTTTTGCTTTGGCAACATGGTAATTAATGCACTCATGCCAATAAAGCATCACTGAATTGAATTAATTGAATTGAGAGACTGAGAGAGGAGAGAGAGAGAGCAGCGATAGAGAAAGAGAGAGAGAGAGAGAGAGAGAGAGAGAACGATAGAGAGAGAGAGCGATAGAGAGGGAGAGCAGCGATAGAGAGAGAGAGAGAGAGAGCGATAGAGAGAGAGAGAGAGTGATAGAGAGCGAGAGAGAGCGATAGAGAGGGAGAGAGAGCAGCGATAGAGAGAGAGAGCGATAGAGAGAGCGATAGAGAGAGAGAGAGAGAGCGATAGAGAGAGAGAGAGAGAGAGAGAGAGAGAGAGCAGCGATAGAGAGAGAGAGAGAGAGAGAGCGATAGAGAGAGAGAGAGAGAGAGAGAGAGCAGCGATAGAGAGAGAGAGAGAGAGAGAGAGAGAGAGAGAGAGAGCGATAGAGAGAGCGATAGAGAGAGAGAGAGAGAGAGGGAGAGCAGCGATAGAGAGAGCGAAAGAGAGAGAGAGAGAGAGAGCGATAGAGAGAGCGAAAGAGAGAGAGAGAGAGAGAGCGATAGAGAGAGCGATAGAGAGAGAGAGAGAGAGAGAGCAGCGATAGAGAGAGAGAGAGAGAGAGAGAGAGCAGCGATAGAGAGAGAGAGAGCAGCGATAGAGAGAGAGAGAGAGAGAGAGAGCAGCGATAGAGAGAGAGAGAGAGAGAGAGAGCAGCGATAGAGAGAGAGAGAGAGAGAGAGCAGCGATAGAGAGAGAGAGAGAGAGAGAGAGAGAGAGAGAGAGAGCAGTGATAGAGAGAGAGAGAGAGAGCAGCGATAGAGAGAGAGAGCGATAGAGAGAAAGAGAGAGAGAGAGAGCGATAGAGAGAGAGAGAGAGAGAGAGAGAGAGAGAGAGCAGCGATAGAGAGAGAGAGAGAGAGAGAGGGAGCAGCGATAGAGAGAGAGAGAGAGAGAGAGAGAGAGAGAGCAGCGATAGAGAGAGAGAGAGAGGGAGCAGCGATAGAGAGAGAGAGAGAGAGAGAGAGAGAGAGAGAGAGAGAGCAGCGATAGAGAGAGAGAGAGAGGGAGCAGCGATAGAGAGAGAGAGAGAGAGAGAGAGAGAGAGCAGCGATAGAGAGAGAGAGAGAGAGAGAGCAGCGATAGAGAGAGAGAGAGAGCAGCGATAGAGAGAGAGAGAGCAGCGATAGAGAGAGAGAGAGAGAGAGAGAGAGAGAGAGAGAGAGAGAGAGAGAGCAGCGATAGAGAGAGAGAGAGAGAGAGAGAGCAGCGATAGAGAGAGAGAGCGATAGAGAAAGAGAGAGAGAGAGAGTGAGAGAGTCATAAAGGCATAACAAGGCTGGCAGTATTAATAGGATTAAATGATGAAACCGAGGAGAGGTTCAGTGCCGGACATTGCTAACTGAGTCTTCTGGAAATAGCAACTATACAGATCAGATATGATATAGAGACCACCATATCTATATCATATCTGATATAATATAGAGACCACCATATCTATATCATATCTGATATAATATAGAGACCACCATATCTATATCATATCTGCATATTCTATATACAGATATGATATAGAGACCCCCGTCTCTATATCATACCAGATGTGATATAGAGACCACCATATCTATATCATATCTGATATAATATAGAGACCACCATATCTATATCATATCTGATATAATATAGAGACCACCATATCTATATCATATCTGCATATTCTATATACAGATATGATATAGAGACCCCCGTATCTATATCATACCAGATGTGATATAGAGACCACCATATCTATATCATATCTGTATCATATCTGTATATTCTATATACAGATATCATATAGATACGGTGGTCTCTATATTATATCAGATATGATATAGATACGGTGGTCTCTATATCACATCTGATATATCATATCTGTATGTCATTCCCGGGTCTTCCAGCTGCACTACAGGAAACTGTGTGAAGCGAGTCAGATGAGCAACAGATGTCTCTCCCTGCCTGCTCATCATGTGCATGTTACTAATTATTAATGATATTATTAATGATCATTTATCAACCGTTTACTGCGTCAAACCACCAACATATCTCGACTGTATCGTCACAATACTGATGTTGATTCCGCTCGTGGGCTGGTGACTGGATGTTAAGCCCAATGCTGCAGCACCTCACGCCACCGGTGAAATGCCCTTGAGCAAGGGACTAGCCCTCCCTACCACCACCACCCTACCACCACCGCCGCCGCTGTCATGCTAAGTTCTTCCAGAGGAGAGCGCTGCTGCCGCTGCTGCTGACCGCGCGCTCGGCTGAGCCGGGGTCAGCAAATTGTGCAGGGGTTAAAAGAGGTTTTCCCTGGGGTACGTCAGCAGGAGGGCCACACACCTCCGGGCCCCCGAGAGGAGGCGAGGTTCGCCGCGCCCGCCATTAAAATAATGACATTTCAATTAAACTAAATATCCTCCGCTTCCATTTCCCTCCATCACGCCCATTAGCTTGGCTTAATAGCCTAAAGAAAGGCTTTCAGGCTGCACAGCAGCGGCCCCCCTCCGCGAGCTGCAAGTGTCTGAAGAATCGTCTCACAACAGGACGTCACATTACTCGTCCCGTCTGTCCTGCCCGCTCAGCCTTTTCTCTCGCCCGACCCCCGTGGAGCGGAGGACTACTCCGAGCACCCATCACACACTTCGCCAGGCAATTACAGAGTGGAGTCACACACCACGTGGAGGAAGACTCCATCTACCCCCCCACCCCCCCACCCGTCAATACATCCCCGTCCAAACCCAGCAGGCCTCAACCGTCCGCCCCGCACTTATCCCTCCAGCGAGGCCGAGGAAGTCCAGATCAGGACTAGAGGCAGGACAGGAGAGCTGGGACACGACGTTTTGAAGGTTGTGTTTTACAAAGGGGAGGCGCCAGTGCAGCGCCCAGGACACATGAACACATCCGGCTTCCCACCCGCACACACGGCCCGTTGGGTCTGTAGGGACGCCCGACCAAGCCGGAGGTAACAGGGGGACTCGAACCGGTGATCCCCGTGTTGGTAGGCAGCGGGATAGACCGCTACGCTACCCGGACTATCAAAATGTGTTTGTTTGAACAGTGTTGGTTCTCTTCACAAACCCACACAAAGTAACCCGTTACCAGGACCTGCAATGTTACAACACAAATCACCAACGACACAAGGCTGACTGTTCACCACGGAGGTTGTAGTGGCAGGAGACGGCCGCTAGGGGAAGCGTGAGCGCAGACCTGCAGTTTGGCATTCAAATAAAACACCATATACAGACCAACACACACACACACACAACGCCTTTAATGCTCATATGCACAGAGACCTGTGTTGTGATGAAGGTAGTGTGTGTCTTCACTACATGTGGTGTTGTGATGAAGGTAGTGTGTGTCTTTAGTATATGTGGTGTTGTGATGAAGGTAGTGTGTGTCTTCACTACATGTGGTGTTATGATGAAGGTAGTGTGTGTCTTCAGTATATGTGGTGTTGTGATGAAGGTAGTGTGTGTCTTCAGTATATGTGGTGTTGTGATGAAGGTAGTGTGTGTCTTCAGTACATGTGGTGTTATGATGAAGGTAGTGTGTGTCTTCAGTACATGTGGTGTTGTGATGAAGGTAGTGTGTGTCTTCACTACATGTGGTGTTGTGATGAAGGTAGTGTGTGTCTTTAGTATATGTGGTGTTGTGATGAAGGTAGTGTGTGTCTTCAGTACATGTGGTGTTATGATGAAGGTAGTGTGTGTCTTCAGTATATGTGGTGTTGTGATGAAGGTAGTGTGTGTCTTCAGTATATGTGGTGTTGTGATGAAGGTAGTGTGTGTCTTCAGTACATGTGGTGTTGTGATGAATGTAGTGTGTGTCTTCAGTACATGTGGTGTTGTGATGAAGGTAGTGTGTGTCTTCAGTATATGTGGTGTTGTGATGAAGGTAGTGTGTGTCTTCAGTACATGTGGTGTTGTGATGAAGGTAGTGTGTGTCTTCAGTACATGTGGTGTTGTGATGAAGGTAGTGTGTGTCTTCAGTACATGTGGTGTTGTGATGAAGGTAGTGTGTGTCTTCAGTACATGTTGTGTTATGATGAAGGTAGTGTGTGTCTTCAGTATATGTGGTGTGATGGAGGTAGTGTGTGTCTTCAGTATATGTGGTGTGGTGATGAAGGTAGTGTGTGTCTTCAGTATATGTGGTGTTGTGATGATGAAGGTAGTGTGTGTCTTCAGTACATGTGGTGTGATGGAGGTAGTGTGTGTCTTCAGTATATGTGGTGTGGTGATGAAGGTAGTGTGTGTCTTCAGTATATGTGGTGTTGTGATGAAGGTAGTGTGTGTCTTCAGTATATGTGTTGTGATGAAGGTAGTGTGTGTCTTCAGTACATGTGGTGTTGTGATGAAGGTAGTGTGTGTCTTCAGTACATGTGGTGTTATGATGAAGGTAGTGTGTGTCTTCACTACATGTGTTGTGATGGAGGTAGTGTGTGTCTTCACTACATGTGGTGTTGTGATGAAGGTAGTGTGTGTCTTCAGTACATGTGGTGTTATG
This sequence comes from Lampris incognitus, assembly GCF_029633865.1. Taxonomy (NCBI): domain Eukaryota; kingdom Metazoa; phylum Chordata; class Actinopteri; order Lampriformes; family Lampridae; genus Lampris; species Lampris incognitus. Next base: position 49,878,698 of record NC_079223.1, on the reverse strand, counting down.
ATGAAGGTAGTGTGTGTCTTCAGTACATGTGGTGTTGTGATGAAGGTAGTGTGTGTCTTCAGTACATGTGGTGTTGTGATGAAGGTAGTGTGTGTCTTCAGTACATGTGGTGTTGTGATGATGAAGGTAGTGTGTGTCTTCAGTACATGTGTTGTGATGAAGGTAGTGTGTGTCTTCACTACATGTGGTGTTGTGATGAAGGTAGTGTGTGTCTTCACTACATGTGGTGTTGTGATGAAGGTAGTGTGTGTCTTCACTACATGTGGTGTTGTGATGAAGGTAGTGTGTGTCTTCACTACATGTGGTGTTGTGATGAAGGTAGTGTGTGTCTTCAGTACATGTGGTGTTGTGATGAAGGTAGTGTGTGTCTTCAGTACATGTGGTGTTATGATGAAGGTAGTGTGTGTCTTCACTACATGTGTTGTGATGGAGGTAGTGTGTGTCTTCACTACATGTGGTGTTGTGATGAAGGTAGTGTGTGTCTTCAGTACATGTGGTGTTATGATGAAGGTAGTGTGTGTCTTCAGTACATGTGGTGTTGTGATGAAGGTAGTGTGTGTCTTCAGTACATGTGGTGTTGTGATGAAGGTAGTGTGTGTCTTCAGTACATGTGGTGTTGTGATGATGAAGGTAGTGTGTGTCTTCAGTACATGTGTTGTGATGAAGGTAGTGTGTGTCTTCACTACATGTGGTGTTGTGATGAAGGTAGTGTGTGTCTTCAGTACATGTGGTGTTGTGATGAAGGTAGTGTGTGTCTTTAGTACATGTGGTGTTGTGATGGAGGTAGTGTGTGTCTTCAGTACATGTGGTGTTGTGATGAAGGTAGTGTGTGTCTTCAGTACATGTGGTGTTGTGATGAAGGTAGTGTGTGTCTTCAGTACATGTGGTGTTGTGATGATGAAGGTAGTGTGTGTCTTCAGTACATGTGGTGTTGTGATGAAGGTAGTGTGTGTCTTCAGTATATGTGGTGTTGTGATGAAGGTAGTGTGTGTCTTCAGTACATGTGGTGTCATGATGAAGGTAGTGTGTGTCTTCAGTATATGTGGTGTTGTGATGAAGGTAGTGTGTGTCTTCACTACATGTGGTGTTGTGATGAAGGTAGTGTGTATCTTCAGTACATGTGATGTTGTGATGATGAAGGTAGTGTGTGTCTTCACTACATGTGGTGTTGTGATGAAGGTAGTGTGTGTCTTCAGTACATGTGGTGTTGTGATGAAGGTAGTGTGTGTCTTCAGTACATGTGGTGTTGTGATGAAGGTAGTGTGTGTCTTCAGTACATGTGGTGTTGTGATGATGAAGGTAGTGTGTGTCTTCAGTACATGTGGTGTGATGGAGGTAGTGTGTGTCTTCAGTATATGTGGTGTTGTGATGATGAAGGTAGTGTGTGTCTTCAGTATATGTGGTGTTGTGATGAAGGTAGTGTGTGTCTTCAGTATATGTGGTGTTGTGATGAAGGTAGTGTGTGTCTTCAGTACATGTGGTGTTGTGATGATGAAGGTAGTGTGCGTCTTCAGTACATGTGTTGTGATGAAGGTAGTGTGTGTCTTCAGTACATGTGGTGTTGTGATGAAGGTAGTGTGTGTCTTCACTACATGTGGTGTTGTGATGAAGGTAGTGTGTGTCTTCAGTACATGTGGTGTTGTGATGATGAAGGTAGTGTGCGTCTTCAGTACATGTGTTGTGATGAAGGTAGTGTGTGTCTTCAGTACATGTGGTGTTGTGATGAAGGTAGTGTGTGTCTTCACTACATGTGGTGTTATGATGAAGGTAGTGTGTGTCTTCAGTACATGTGGTGTTGTGATGAAGGTAGTGTGTGTCTTCAGTACATGTGGTGTTGTGATGAAGGTAGTGTGTGTCTTCAGTACATGTGGTGTTGTGATGAAGGTAGTGTGTGTCTTCAGTACATGTGGTGTTGTGATGAAGGTAGTGTGTGTCTTCAGTACATGTGGTGTTGTGATGAAGGTAGTGTGTGTCTTCACTACATGTGGTGTTGTGATGAAGGTAGTGTGTGTCTTCAGTACATGTGGTGTTGTGATGAAGGTAGTGTGTGTCTTCACTACATGTGGTGTTGTGATGAAGGTAGTGTGTGTCTTCACTACATGTGTTGTGATGGAGGTAGTGTGTGTCTTCAGTACATGTGGTGTTATGATGGAGGTAGTGTGTGTCTTCAGTACATGTGGTGTTGTGATGAAGGTAGTGTGTGTCTTCAGTACATGTGGTGTTGTGATGAAGGTAGTGTGTGTCTTCAGTACATGTGGTGTTGTGATGATGAAGGTAGTGTGTGTCTTCAGTACATGTGGTGTGATGAAGGTAGTGTGTGTCTTCAGTATATGTGGTGTTGTGATGAAGGTAGTGTGTGTCTTCAGTATATGTGGTGTTGTGATGAAGGTAGTGTGTGTCTTCAGTATATGTGGTGTTGTGATGAAGGTAGTGTGTGTCTTCAGTATATGTGGTGTTGTGATGAAGGTAGTGTGTGTCTTCAGTACATGTGGTGTTGTGATGAAGGTAGTGTGTGTCTTCAGTACATGTGGTGTTGTGATGAAGGTAGTGTGTGTCTTCAGTACATGTGGTGTTGTGATGAAGGTATTGTGTGTCTTCACTACATGTGGTGTTGTGATGAAGGTAGTGTGTGTCTTCAGTACATGTGTTGTGATGGAGGTAGTGTGTGTCTTCACTACATGTGGTGTTGTGATGAAGGTAGTGTGTGTCTTCACTACATGTGGTGTTGTGATGAAGGTAGTGTGTGTCTTCAGTACATGTGGTGTTGTGATGAAGGTAGTGTGTGTCTTCAGTACATGTGGTGTTGTGATGATGAAGGTAGTGTGTGTCTTCAGTACATGTGGTGTTATGATGGAGGTAGTGTGTGTCTTCAGTACATGTGGTGTTGTGATGATGAAGGTAGTGTGCGTCTTCAGTACATGTGGTGTTGTGATGAAGGTAGTGTGTGTCTTCAGTACATGTGGTGTTGTGATGATGAAGGTAGTGTGCGTCTTCAGTACATGTGGTGTTATGATGAAGGTAGTGTGTGTCTTCAGTATATGTGGTGTTGTGATGATGAAGGTAGTGTGTGTCTTCAGTATATGTGGTGTTGTGATGATGAAGGTAGTGTGCGTCTTCAGTACATGTGGTGTTGTGATGAAGGTAGTGTGTGTCTTCAGTACATGTGGTGTTGTGATGAAGGTAGTGTGTGTCTTCAGTACATGTGGTGTTGTGATGATGAAGGTAGTGTGTGTCTTCAGTACATGTGGTGTGATGAAGGTAGTGTGTATCTTCAGTATATGTGGTGTTGTGATGAAGGTAGTGTGTGTCTTCAGTATATGTGGTGTTGTGATGAAGGTAGTGTGTGTCTTCAGTATATGTGGTGTTGTGATGAAGGTAGTGTGTGTCTTCAGTACATGTGGTGTAGTGATGATGAAGGTAGTGTGCGTCTTCAGTACATGTGGTGTTGTGATGAAGGTAGTGTGTGTCTTCACTACATGTGGTGTTGTGATGAAGGTAGTGTGTGTCTTCAGTACATGTGGTGTTGTGATGAAGGTAGTGTGTGTCTTCAGTACATGTGGTGTTGTGATGAAGGTAGTGTGTGTCTTCAGTACATGTGGTGTTATGATGGAGGTAGTGTGTGTCTTCACTACATGTGTTGTGATGGAGGTAGTGTGTGTCTTCACTACATGTGGTGTTGTGATGAAGGTAGTGTGTGTCTTCACTACATGTGGTGTTGTGATGAAGGTAGTGTGTGTCTTCAGTACATGTGGTGTTGTGATGAAGGTAGTGTGTGTCTTCAGTACATGTGGTGTTGTGATGATGAAGGTAGTGTGTGTCTTCAGTACATGTGGTGTTGTGATGAAGGTAGTGTGTGTCTTCAGTACATGTGGTGTTGTGGTGATGAAGGTAGTGTGTGTCTTCAGTACATGTGGTGTTGTGATGAAGGTAGTGTGTGTCTTCAGTACATGTGGTGTTGTGATGAAGGTAGTGTGTGTCTTCAGTACATGTGTTGTGATGAAGGTAGTGTGTGTCTTCAGTACATGTGGTGTTGTGATGAAGGTAGTGTGTGTCTTCAGTACATGTGGTGTTATGATGGAGGTAGTGTGTGTCTTCAGTACATGTGGTGTTGTGATGAAGGTAGTGTGTGTCTTCAGTACATGTGGTGTTGTGATGAAGGTAGTGTGTGTCTTCAGTACATGTGGTGTTGTGATGAAGGTAGTGTGTGTCTTCAGTACATGTGGTGTTATGATGAAGGTAGTGTGTGTCTTCAGTACATGTGATGTTGTGATGAAGGTAGTGTGTGTCTTCAGTACATGTGGTGTTGTGATGAAGGTAGTGTGTGTCTTCAGTACATGTGGTGTTGTGATGAAGGTAGTGTGTGTCTTCACTACATGTGGTGTTGTGATGAAGGTAGTGTGTGTCTTCAGTACATGTGGTGTTGTGATGAAGGTAGTGTGTGTCTTCAGTACATGTGGTGTTGTGATGAAGGTAGTGTGTGTCTTCAGTACATGTGGTGTTATGATGAAGGTAGTGTGCGTCTTCACTACATGTGTTGTGATGAAGGTAGTGTGTGTCTTCAGTACATGTGGTGTTGTGATGATGAAGGTAGTGTGTGTCTTCAGTACATGTGGTGTTGTGATGAAGGTAGTGTGTGTCTTCACTACATGTGGTGTTGTGATGAAGGTAGTGTGTGTCTTCAGTACATGTGGTGTTATGATGAAGGTAGTGTGTGTCTTCAGTACATGTGGTGTTGTGATGATGAAGGTAGTGTGTGTCTTCAGTACATGTGGTGTGATGGAGGTAGTGTGTGTCTTCAGTATATGTGGTGTGGCGATGAAGGTAGTGTGTGTCTTCAGTATATGTGGTGTTGTGATGAAGGTAGTGTGTGTCTTCAGTATATGTGGTGTTGTGATGAAGGTAGTGTGTGTCTTCAGTATATGTGGTGTTGTGATGAAGGTAGTGTGTGTCTTCAGTATATGTGGTGTGGTGATGAAGGTAGTGTGTGTCTTCAGTATATGTGGTGTTGTGATGAAGGTAGTGTGTGTCTTCAGTACATGTGGTGTTGTGATGATGAAGGTAGTGTGCGTCTTCAGTACATGTGGTGTTGTGATGAAGGTAGTGTGTGTCTTCACTACATGTGGTGTTGTGATGAAGGTAGTGTGTGTCTTCAGTACATGTGGTGTTATGATGAAGGTAGTGTGTGTCTTCAGTACATGTGGTGTTGTGATGATGAAGGTAGTGTGTGTCTTCAGTACATGTGGTGTTATGATGGAGGTAGTGTGTGTCTTCACTACATGTGTTGTGATGGAGGTAGTGTGTGTCTTCACTACATGTGGTGTTGTGATGAAGGTAGTGTGTGTCTTCAGTACATGTGGTGTTGTGATGAAGGTAGTGTGTGTCTTCAGTACATGTGGTGTTGTGATGATGAAGGTAGTGTGTGTCTTCAGTACATGTGGTGTTATGATGGAGGTAGTGTGTGTCTTCAGTACATGTGGTGTTGTGATGAAGGTAGTGTGTGTCTTCAGTACATGTGGTGTTGTGATGAAGGTAGTGTGTGTCTTCAGTACATGTGGTGTTATGATGGAGGTAGTGTGTGTCTTCAGTACATGTGGTGTTGTGATGAAGGTAGTGTGTGTCTTCAGTACATGTGGTGTTGTGATGAAGGTAGTGTGTGTCTTCAGTACATGTGGTGTTGTGATGATGAAGGTAGTGTGTGTCTTCAGTACATGTGGTGTGATGGAGGTAGTGTGTGTCTTCAGTATATGTGGTGTGGTGATGAAGGTAGTGTGTGTCTTCAGTATATGTGGTGTTGTGATGAAGGTAGTGTGTGTCTTCAGTATATGTGGTGTTATGATGAAGGTAGTGTGTGTCTTCACTACATGTGTTGTGATGAAGGTAGTGTGTGTCTTCACTACATGTGGTGTTGTGATGAAGGTAGTGTGTGTCTTCAGTACATGTGGTGTTGTGATGAAGGTAGTGTGTGTCTTCAGTATATGTGGTGTTGTGATGAAGGTAGTGTGTGTCTTCAGTACATGTGGTGTTGTGATGAAGGTAGTGTGTGTCTTCAGTATATGTGGTGTTGTGATGAAGGTAGTGTGTGTCTTCAGTATATGTGGTGTTGTGATGAAGGTAGTGTGTGTCTTCACTACATGTGGTGTTGTGATGAAGGTAGTGTGTGTCTTCAGTACATGTGGTGTTGTGATGAAGGTAGTGTGTGTCTTCAGTATATGTGGTGTTGTGATGAAGGTAGTGTGTGTCTTCAGTATATGTGGTGTTGTGATGAAGGTAGTGTGTGTCTTCACTACATGTGGTGTTGTGATGAAGGTAGTGTGTGTCTTCAGTACATGTGGTGTTGTGATGATGAAGGTAGTGTGTGTCTTCACTACATGTGGTGTTGTGATGAAGGTAGTGTGTGTCTTCAGTACATGTGGTGTTGTGATGAAGGTAGTGTGTGTCTTTAGTACATGTGGTGTTGTGATGAAGGTAGTGTGTGTCTTCAGTACATGTGGTGTGGTGATGAAGGTAGTGTGTGTCTTCAGTACATGTGGTGTTGTGATGAAGGTAGTGTGTGTCTTCAGTACATGTGGTGTTGTGATGAAGGTAGTGTGTGTCTTCAGTACATGTGGTGTTGTGATGAAGGTAGTGTGTGTCTTCAGTACATGTGGTGTTGTGATGATGAAGGTAGTGTGTGTCTTCAGTATATGTGGTGTTGTGATGAAGGTAGTGTGTGTCTTCAGTACATGTGGTGTTGTGATGAAGGTAGTGTGTGTCTTCAGTACATGTGGTGTTGTGATGATGAAGGTAGTGTGTGTCTTCAGTACATGTGGTGTTGTGATGAAGGTAGTGTGTGTCTTCAGTACATGTGGTGTTGTGATGAAGGTAGTGTGTGTCTTCAGTATATGTGGTGTTGTGATGAAGGTAGTGTGTGTCTTCAGTATATGTGGTGTTGTGATGAAGGTAGTGTGTGTCTTCACTACATGTGGTGTTGTGATGAAGGTAGTGTGTGTCTTCAGTACATGTGGTGTTGTGATGAAGGTAGTGTGTGTCTTCAGTATATGTGGTGTTGTGATGAAGGTAGTGTGTGTCTTCAGTACATGTGGTGTTGTGATGAAGGTAGTGTGTGTCTTCAGTATATGTGGTGTTGTGATGAAGGTAGTGTGTGTCTTCAGTATATGTGGTGTTGTGATGAAGGTAGTGTGTGTCTTCACTACATGTGGTGTTGTGATGAAGGTAGTGTGTGTCTTCAGTACATGTGGTGTTGTGATGAAGGTAGTGTGTGTCTTCAGTATATGTGGTGTTGTGATGAAGGTAGTGTGTGTCTTCAGTATATGTGGTGTTGTGATGAAGGTAGTGTGTGTCTTCACTACATGTGGTGTTGTGATGAAGGTAGTGTGTGTCTTCAGTACATGTGGTGTTGTGATGATGAAGGTAGTGTGTGTCTTCACTACATGTGGTGTTGTGATGAAGGTAGTGTGTGTCTTCAGTACATGTGGTGTTGTGATGAAGGTAGTGTGTGTCTTTAGTACATGTGGTGTTGTGATGAAGGTAGTGTGTGTCTTCAGTACATGTGGTGTGGTGATGAAGGTAGTGTGTGTCTTCAGTACATGTGGTGTTGTGATGAAGGTAGTGTGTGTCTTCAGTACATGTGGTGTTGTGATGAAGGTAGTGTGTGTCTTCAGTACATGTGGTGTTGTGATGAAGGTAGTGTGTGTCTTCAGTACATGTGGTGTTGTGATGATGAAGGTAGTGTGTGTCTTCAGTATATGTGGTGTTGTGATGAAGGTAGTGTGTGTCTTCAGTACATGTGGTGTTGTGATGAAGGTAGTGTGTGTCTTCAGTACATGTGGTGTTGTGATGATGAAGGTAGTGTGTGTCTTCAGTACATGTGGTGTTGTGATGAAGGTAGTGTGTGTCTTCAGTACATGTGGTGTTGTGATGAAGGTAGTGTGTGTCTTCAGTATATGTGGTGTTGTGATGAAGGTAGTGTGTGTCTTCAGTATATGTGGTGTTGTGATGAAGGTAGTGTGTGTCTTCACTACATGTGGTGTTGTGATGAAGGTAGTGTGTGTCTTCAGTACATGTGGTGTTGTGATGAAGGTAGTGTGTGTCTTCAGTATATGTGGTGTTGTGATGAAGGTAGTGTGTGTCTTCAGTATATGTGGTGTTGTGATGAAGGTAGTGTGTATCTTCAGTACATGTGATGTTGTGATGATGAAGGTAGTGTGTGTCTTCACTACATGTGGTGTTGTGATGAAGGTAGTGTGTGTCTTCAGTACATGTGGTGTTGTGATGAAGGTAGTGTGTGTCTTCAGTACATGTGGTGTTGTGATGAAGGTAGTGTGTGTCTTCAGTACATGTGGTGTTGTGATGATGAAGGTAGTGTGTGTCTTCAGTACATGTGGTGTGATGGAGGTAGTGTGTGTCTTCAGTATATGTGGTGTGGTGATGAAGGTAGTGTGTGTCTTCAGTATATGTGGTGTTGTGATGAAGGTAGTGTGTGTCTTCAGTATATGTGGTGTTGTGATGAAGGTAGTGTGTGTCTTCAGTACATGTGGTGTTGTGATGATGAAGGTAGTGTGCGTCTTCAGTACATGTGTTGTGATGAAGGTAGTGTGTGTCTTCAGTACATGTGGTGTTGTGATGAAGGTAGTGTGTGTCTTCACTACATGTGGTGTTGTGATGAAGGTAGTGTGTGTCTTCAGTACATGTGGTGTTATGATGAAGGTAGTGTGTGTCTTCACTACATGTGTTGTGATGGAGGTAGTGTGTGTCTTCACTACATGTGGTGTTGTGATGAAGGTAGTGTGTGTCTTCAGTACATGTGGTGTTGTGATGAAGGTAGTGTGTGTCTTCAGTACATGTGGTGTTGTGATGAAGGTAGTGTGTGTCTTCAGTACATGTGGTGTTGTGATGAAGGTAGTGTGTGTCTTCAGTACATGTGGTGTTGTGATGAAGGTAGTGTGTGTCTTCACTACATGTGTTGTGATGGAGGTAGTGTGTGTCTTCAGTACATGTGGTGTTATGATGGAGGTAGTGTGTGTCTTCAGTACATGTGGTGTTGTGATGAAGGTAGTGTGTGTCTTCAGTACATGTGGTGTTGTGATGAAGGTAGTGTGTGTCTTCAGTACATGTGGTGTTGTGATGATGAAGGTAGTGTGTGTCTTCAGTACATGTGGTGTGATGAAGGTAGTGTGTGTCTTCAGTATATGTGGTGTTGTGATGAAGGTAGTGTGTGTCTTCAGTATATGTGGTGTTGTGATGAAGGTAGTGTGTGTCTTCAGTATATGTGGTGTTGTGATGAAGGTAGTGTGTGTCTTCAGTATATGTGGTGTTGTGATGAAGGTAGTGTGTGTCTTCAGTACATGTGGTGTTGTGATGAAGGTAGTGTGTGTCTTCAGTACATGTGGTGTTGTGATGAAGGTAGTGTGTGTCTTCAGTACATGTGGTGTTGTGATGAAGGTAGTGTGTGTCTTCACTACATGTGGTGTTGTGATGAAGGTAGTGTGTGTCTTCAGTACATGTGGTGTTATGATGAAGGTAGTGTGTGTCTTCACTACATGTGTTGTGATGGAGGTAGTGTGTGTCTTCACTACATGTGGTGTTGTGATGAAGGTAGTGTGTGTCTTCACTACATGTGGTGTTGTGATGAAGGTAGTGTGTGTCTTCAGTACATGTGGTGTTGTGATGAAGGTAGTGTGTGTCTTCAGTACATGTGGTGTTATGATGGAGGTAGTGTGTGTCTTCACTACATGTGTTGTGATGGAGGTAGTGTGTGTCTTCACTACATGTGGTGTTGTGATGAAGGTAGTGTGTGTCTTCACTACATGTGGTGTTGTGATGAAGGTAGTGTGTGTCTTCACTACATGTGGTGTTGTGATGAAGGTAGTGTGTGTCTTCAGTACATGTGGTGTTATGATGGAGGTAGTGTGTGTCTTCAGTACATGTGGTGTTGTGATGATGAAGGTAGTGTGCGTCTTCAGTACATGTGGTGTTGTGATGAAGGTAGTGTGTGTCTTCAGTACATGTGGTGTTGTGATGATGAAGGTAGTGTGCGTCTTCAGTACATGTGGTGTTGTGATGAAGGTAGTGTGTGTCTTCAGTATATGTGGTGTTGTGATGATGAAGGTAGTGTGTGTCTTCAGTATATGTGGTGTTGTGATGATGAAGGTAGTGTGCGTCTTCAGTACATGTGGTGTTGTGATGAAGGTAGTGTGTGTCTTCAGTACATGTGGTGTTGTGATGAAGGTAGTGTGTGTCTTCAGTATATGTGGTGTGATGAAGGTAGTGTGTGTCTTCAGTATATGTGGTGTGATGAAGGTAGTGTGTGTCTTCAGTATATGTGGTGTTGTGGTGATGAAGGTAGTGTGTGTCTTCAGTACATGTGGTGTGATGAAGGTAGTGTGTGTCTTCAGTATATGTGGTGTTGTGATGAAGGTAGTGTGTGTCTTCAGTATATGTGGTGTTGTGATGAAGGTAGTGTGTGTCTTCAGTATATGTGGTGTTGTGATGAAGGTAGTGTGTGTCTTCAGTATATGTGGTGTTGTGATGAAGGTAGTGTGTGTCTTCAGTACATGTGGTGTAGTGATGATGAAGGTAGTGTGTGTCTTCAGTACATGTGGTGTTGTGATGAAGGTAGTGTGTGTCTTCACTACATGTGGTGTTGTGATGAAGGTAGTGTGTGTCTTCAGTACATGTGGTGTTGTGATGAAGGTAGTGTGTGTCTTCAGTACATGTGGTGTTGTGATGAAGGTAGTGTGTGTCTTCAGTACATGTGGTGTTATGATGGAGGTAGTGTGTGTCTTCACTACATGTGTTGTGATGGAGGTAGTGTGTGTCTTCACTACATGTGGTGTTGTGATGAAGGTAGTGTGTGTCTTCACTACATGTGGTGTTGTGATGAAGGTAGTGTGTGTCTTCAGTACATGTGGTGTTGTGATGAAGGTAGTGTGTGTCTTCAGTACATGTGGTGTTGTGATGATGAAGGTAGTGTGTGTCTTCAGTACATGTGGTGTTATGATGGAGGTAGTGTGTGTCTTCAGTACATGTGGTGTTGTGATGAAGGTAGTGTGTGTCTTCAGTACATGTGGTGTTGTGATGAAGGTAGTGTGTGTCTTCAGTACATGTGGTGTTATGATGGAGGTAGTGTGTGTCTTCAGTACATGTGGTGTTGTGATGAAGGTAGTGTGTGTCTTCAGTACATGTGGTGTTGTGATGAAGGTAGTGTGTGTCTTCAGTACATGTGGTGTTGTGATGAAGGTAGTGTGTGTCTTCAGTACATGTGGTGTTATGATGAAGGTAGTGTGTGTCTTCACTACATGTGGTGTTGTGATGAAGGTAGTGTGTGTCTTCAGTACATGTGGTGTTATGATGAAGGTAGTGTGCGTCTTCACTACATGTGTTGTGATGAAGGTAGTGTGTGTCTTCACTACATGTGGTGTTGTGATGAAGGTAGTGTGTGTCTTCACTACATGTGGTGTTGTGATGAAGGTAGTGTGTGTCTTCAGTACATGTGGTGTTGTGATGAAGGTAGTGTGTGTCTTCACTACATGTGGTGTTGTGATGAAGGTAGTGTGTGTCTTCACTACATGTGGTGTTGTGATGAAGGTAGTGTGTGTCTTCACTACATGTGGTGTTGTGATGAAGGTAGTGTGTGTCTTCACTACATGTGGTGTTGTGATGAAGGTAGTGTGTGTCTTCACTACATGTGTTGTGATGGAGGTAGTGTGTGTCTTCAGTACATGTGGTGTTGTGATGAAGGTAGTGTGTGTCTTCAGTACATGTGGTGTTATGATGAAGGTAGTGTGTGTCTTCAGTACATGTGGTGTTGTGATGAAGGTAGTGTGTGTCTTCAGTACATGTGGTGTTGTGATGATGAAGGTAGTGTGTGTCTTCAGTACATGTGGTGTGATGGAGGTAGTGTGTGTCTTCAGTATATGTGGTGTTGTGATGAAGGTAGTGTGTGTCTTCAGTATATGTGGTGTTGTGATGAAGGTAGTGTGTGTCTTCAGTATATGTGGTGTTGTGATGAAGGTAGTGTGTGTCTTCAGTACATGTGGTGTTGTGATGAAGGTAGTGTGTGTCTTCAGTATATGTGGTGTGGTGATGAAGGTAGTGTGTGTCTTTAGTACATGTGGTGTTGTGATGAAGGTAGTGTGTGTCTTCAGTACATGTGGTGTTGTGATGATGAAGGTAGTGTGCGTCTTCAGTACATGTGGTGTTGTGATGAAGGTAGTGTGTGTCTTCACTACATGTGGTGTTGTGATGAAGGTAGTGTGTGTCTTCAGTACATGTGGTGTTATGATGAAGGTAGTGTGTGTCTTCAGTACATGTGGTGTTGTGATGATGAAGGTAGTGTGTGTCTTCAGTACATGTGGTGTTATGATGGAGGTAGTGTGTGTCTTCACTACATGTGTTGTGATGGAGGTAGTGTGTGTCTTCACTACATGTGGTGTTGTGATGAAGGTAGTGTGTGTCTTCACTACATGTGGTGTTTTGATGATGGAGGTAGTGTGTGTCTTCAGTATATGTGGTGTGGTGATGAAGGTAGTGTGTGTCTTTAGTACATGTGGTGTTGTGATGAAGGTAGTGTGTGTCTTCAGTACATATGGTGTTGTGATGATGAAGGTAGTGTGCGTCTTCAGTACATGTGGTGTTGTGATGAAGGTAGTGTGTGTCTTCACTACATGTGGTGTTGTGATGAAGGTAGTGTGTGTCTTCAGTACATGTGGTGTTATGATGAAGGTAGTGTGTGTCTTCAGTACATGTGGTGTTGTGATGATGAAGGTAGTGTGTGTCTTCAGTACATGTGGTGTTATGATGGAGGTAGTGTGTGTCTTCACTACATGTGTTGTGATGGAGGTAGTGTGTGTCTTCACTACATGTGGTGTTGTGATGAAGGTAGTGTGTGTCTTCAGTACATGTGGTGTTATGATGAAGGTAGTGTGTGTCTTCAGTACATGTGGTGTTGTGATGATGAAGGTAGTGTGTGTCTTCAGTACATGTGGTGTTATGATGGAGGTAGTGTGTGTCTTCACTACATGTGTTGTGATGGAGGTAGTGTGTGTCTTCACTACATGTGGTGTTGTGATGAAGGTAGTGTGTGTCTTCACTACATGTGGTGTTGTGATGAAGGTAGTGTGTGTCTTCAGTACATGTGGTGTTATGATGGAGGTAGTGTGTGTCTTCAGTACATGTGGTGTTGTGATGATGAAGGTAGTGTGCGTCTTCAGTACATGTGGTGTTGTGATGAAGGTAGTGTGTGTCTTCAGTACATGTGGTGTTGTGATGATGAAGGTAGTGTGCGTCTTCAGTACATGTGGTGTTGTGATGAAGGTAGTGTGTGTCTTCAGTATATGTGGTGTTGTGATGATGAAGGTAGTGTGTGTCTTCAGTATATGTGGTGTTGTGATGATGAAGGTAGTGTGCGTCTTCAGTACATGTGGTGTTGTGATGAAGGTAGTGTGTGTCTTCAGTACATGTGGTGTTGTGATGAAGGTAGTGTGTGTCTTCAGTATATGTGGTGTTGTGGTGATGAAGGTAGTGTGTGTCTTCAGTACATGTGGTGTGATGAAGGTAGTGTGTGTCTTCAGTATATGTGGTGTTGTGATGAAGGTAGTGTGTGTCTTCAGTATATGTGGTGTTGTGATGAAGGTAGTGTGTGTCTTCAGTATATGTGGTGTTGTGATGAAGGTAGTGTGTGTCTTCAGTATATGTGGTGTTGTGATGAAGGTAGTGTGTGTCTTCAGTACATGTGGTGTAGTGATGATGAAGGTAGTGTGTGTCTTCAGTACATGTGGTGTTGTGATGAAGGTAGTGTGTGTCTTCACTACATGTGGTGTTGTGATGAAGGTAGTGTGTGTCTTCAGTACATGTGGTGTTGTGATGAAGGTAGTGTGTGTCTTCAGTACATGTGGTGTTGTGATGAAGGTAGTGTGTGTCTTCAGTACATGTGGTGTTATGATGGAGGTAGTGTGTGTCTTCACTACATGTGTTGTGATGGAGGTAGTGTGTGTCTTCACTACATGTGGTGTTGTGATGAAGGTAGTGTGTGTCTTCACTACATGTGGTGTTGTGATGAAGGTAGTGTGTGTCTTCAGTACATGTGGTGTTGTGATGAAGGTAGTGTGTGTCTTCAGTACATGTGGTGTTGTGATGATGAAGGTAGTGTGTGTCTTCAGTACATGTGGTGTTATGATGGAGGTAGTGTGTGTCTTCAGTACATGTGGTGTTGTGATGAAGGTAGTGTGTGTCTTCAGTACATGTGGTGTTGTGATGAAGGTAGTGTGTGTCTTCAGTACATGTGGTGTTATGATGGAGGTAGTGTGTGTCTTCAGTACATGTGGTGTTGTGATGAAGGTAGTGTGTGTCTTCAGTACATGTGGTGTTGTGATGAAGGTAGTGTGTGTCTTCAGTACATGTGGTGTTGTGATGAAGGTAGTGTGTGTCTTCAGTACATGTGGTGTTATGATGAAGGTAGTGTGTGTCTTCACTACATGTGGTGTTGTGATGAAGGTAGTGTGTGTCTTCAGTACATGTGGTGTTATGATGAAGGTAGTGTGCGTCTTCACTACATGTGTTGTGATGAAGGTAGTGTGTGTCTTCACTACATGTGGTGTTGTGATGAAGGTAGTGTGTGTCTTCACTACATGTGGTGTTGTGATGAAGGTAGTGTGTGTCTTCAGTACATGTGGTGTTGTGATGAAGGTAGTGTGTGTCTTCACTACATGTGGTGTTGTGATGAAGGTAGTGTGTGTCTTCACTACATGTGGTGTTGTGATGAAGGTAGTGTGTGTCTTCACTACATGTGGTGTTGTGATGAAGGTAGTGTGTGTCTTCACTACATGTGGTGTTGTGATGAAGGTAGTGTGTGTCTTCACTACATGTGTTGTGATGGAGGTAGTGTGTGTCTTCACTACATGTGGTGTTGTGATGAAGGTAGTGTGTGTCTTCAGTACATGTGGTGTTATGATGAAGGTAGTGTGTGTCTTCAGTACATGTGGTGTTGTGATGAAGGTAGTGTGTGTCTTCAGTACATGTGGTGTTGTGATGATGAAGGTAGTGTGTGTCTTCAGTACATGTGGTGTGATGGAGGTAGTGTGTGTCTTCAGTATATGTGGTGTTGTGATGAAGGTAGTGTGTGTCTTCAGTATATGTGGTGTTGTGATGAAGGTAGTGTGTGTCTTCAGTATATGTGGTGTTGTGATGAAGGTAGTGTGTGTCTTCAGTACATGTGGTGTTGTGATGAAGGTAGTGTGTGTCTTCAGTATATGTGGTGTGGTGATGAAGGTAGTGTGTGTCTTTAGTACATGTGGTGTTGTGATGAAGGTAGTGTGTGTCTTCAGTACATGTGGTGTTGTGATGATGAAGGTAGTGTGCGTCTTCAGTACATGTGGTGTTGTGATGAAGGTAGTGTGTGTCTTCACTACATGTGGTGTTGTGATGAAGGTAGTGTGTGTCTTCAGTACATGTGGTGTTATGATGAAGGTAGTGTGTGTCTTCAGTACATGTGGTGTTGTGATGATGAAGGTAGTGTGTGTCTTCAGTACATGTGGTGTTATGATGGAGGTAGTGTGTGTCTTCACTACATGTGTTGTGATGGAGGTAGTGTGTGTCTTCACTACATGTGGTGTTGTGATGAAGGTAGTGTGTGTCTTCACTACATGTGGTGTTTTGATGATGGAGGTAGTGTGTGTCTTCAGTATATGTGGTGTGGTGATGAAGGTAGTGTGTGTCTTTAGTACATGTGGTGTTGTGATGAAGGTAGTGTGTGTCTTCAGTACATATGGTGTTGTGATGATGAAGGTAGTGTGCGTCTTCAGTACATGTGGTGTTGTGATGAAGGTAGTGTGTGTCTTCACTACATGTGGTGTTGTGATGAAGGTAGTGTGTGTCTTCAGTACATGTGGTGTTATGATGAAGGTAGTGTGTGTCTTCAGTACATGTGGTGTTGTGATGATGAAGGTAGTGTGTGTCTTCAGTACATGTGGTGTTATGATGGAGGTAGTGTGTGTCTTCACTACATGTGTTGTGATGGAGGTAGTGTGTGTCTTCACTACATGTGGTGTTGTGATGAAGGTAGTGTGTGTCTTCACTACATGTGGTGTTGTGATGAAGGTAGTGTGTGTCTTCAGTACATGTGGTGTTGTGATGAAGGTAGTGTGTGTCTTCAGTACATGTGGTGTTGTGATGATGAAGGTAGTGTGTGTCTTCAGTACATGTGGTGTTATGATGGAGGTAGTGTGTGTCTTCAGTACATGTGGTGTTGTGATGAAGGTAGTGTGTGTCTTCAGTACATGTGGTGTTGTGATGAAGGTAGTGTGTGTCTTCAGTACATGTGGTGTTATGATGGAGGTAGTGTGTGTCTTCAGTACATGTGGTGTTGTGATGAAGGTAGTGTGTGTCTTCAGTACATGTGGTGTTGTGATGAAGGTAGTGTGTGTCTTCAGTATATGTGGTGTGGTGATGAAGGTAGTGTGTGTCTTCAGTATATGTGGTGTTGTGATGAAGGTAGTGTGTGTCTTCAGTATATGTGGTGTTGTGATGAAGGTAGTGTGTGTCTTCAGTATATGTGGTGTTGTGATGAAGGTAGTGTGTGTCTTCAGTATATGTGGTGTTGTGATGAAGGTAGTGTGTGTCTTCAGTATATGTGGTGTTGTGATGATGAAGGTAGTGTGTGTCTTCACTACATGTGGTGTTGTGATGAAGGTAGTGTGTGTCTTCAGTATATGTGGTGTTGTGATGAAGGTAGTGTGTGTCTTCAGTATATGTGGTGTTGTGATGAAGGTAGTGTGTATCTTCAGTACATGTGATGTTGTGATGATGAAGGTAGTGTGTGTCTTCACTACATGTGGTGTTGTGATGAAGGTAGTGTGTGTCTTCACTACATGTGGTGTTGTGATGAAGGTAGTGTGTGTCTTCAGTACATGTGGTGTTGTGATGAAGGTAGTGTGTGTCTTCAGTACATGTGGTGTTGTGATGAAGGTAGTGTGTGTCTTCAGTACATGTGGTGTTGTGATGATGAAGGTAGTGTGTGTCTTCAGTACATGTGGTGTTGTGATGATGAAGGTAGTGTGTGTCTGCAGTACATGTGGTGTTGTGATGATGAAGGTAGTGTGTGTCTGCAGTACATGTGATGTTGTGATGAAGGTAGTGTGTGTCTTCAGTACATGTGGTGTTGTGATGATGAAGGTAGTGTGTGTCTTCAGTACATGTGGTGTTGTGATGATGAAGGTAGTGTGTGTCTTCAGTACATGTGATGTTGTGATGATGAAGGTAGTGTGTGTCTGCAGTACATGTGATGTTGTGATGAAGATAGTGTGTGTCTTCAGTACATGTGGTGTTGTGATGATGAAGGTAGTGTGTGTCTTCTGTACATGTGGTGTTCTGATGAAGGTAGTGTGTGTCTTCAGTACATGTGGTGTTGTGATGAAGGTAGTGTGTGTCTTCACTACATGTGTTGTGATGAAGGTAGTGTGTATCTTCACTACATGTGTTGTGATGGAGGTAGTGTGTGTCTTCAGTGCATGTGGTGTTGTGATGAAGGTAGTGTGTGTCTTCAGTATATGTGGTGTTGTGATGAAGGTAGTGTGTATCTTCACTACATGTGTTGTGATGGAGGTAGTGTGTGTCTTCACTACATGTGTTGTGATGAAGGTAGTGTGTGTCTTCACTACATGTGTTGTGATGAAGGTAGTGTGTATCTTCACTACATGTGTTGTGATGAAGGTAGTGTGTGTCTTCAGTACATGTGGTGTTGTGATGAAGGTAGTGTGTGTCTTCAGTACATGTGGTGTTGTGATGAAGGTAGTGTGTGTCTTCAGTATATGTGATGTTGTGATGAAGGTAGTGTGTGTCTTCAGTACATGTGGTGTTGTGATGAAGGTAGTGTGTGTCTTCAGTACATGTGGTGTTGTGATGAAGGTAGTGTGTGTCTTCAGTATATGTGGTGTTGTGATGAAGGTAGTGTGTGTCTTCAGTACATGTGGTGTTGTGATGAAGGTAGTGTGTGTCTTCACTACATGTGGTGTTGTGATGAAGGTAGTGTGTGTCTTCAGTACATGTGGTGTTGTGATGAAGGTAGTGTGTATCTTCAGTACATGTGGTGGTGTGATGAAGGTAGTGTGTGTCTTCAGTACATGTGGTGTTGTGATGAATGTAGTGTGTGTCTTCAGTACATGTGGTGTTGTGATGAAGGTAGTGTGTGTCTTCAGTACATGTGGTGTTGTGATGAAGGTAGTGTGTGTCTTCAGTACATGTGGTGTTGTGATGAAGGTAGTGTGTGTCTTCAGTACATGTGGTGTTGTGATGAAGGTAGTGTGTGTCTTCAGTACATGTGGTGTTGTGATGAAGGTAGTGTGTATCTTCAGTACATGTGGTGTGATGATGAAGGTAGTGTGTGTCTTCAGTACATGTGGTGTGATGAAGGTAGTGTGTGTCTTCAGTACATGTTGTGTTATGATGAAGGTAGTGTGTGTCTTCAGTACATGTGGTGTTGTGATGAAGGTAGTGTGTGTGTGTTCAGTACATGTGGTGTTGTGATGAAGGTAGTGTGTATCTTCAGTACATGTGGTGTGATGAAGGTAGTGTGTATCTTCAGTACATGTGGTGTTGTGATGAAGGTAGTGTGTGTCTTCAGTACATGTGGTGTGATGAAGGTAGTGTGTGTCTTCAGTACATGTTGTGTTATGATGAAGGTAGTGTGTGTCTTCAGTACATGTGATGTTGTGATGAAGGTAGTGTGTGTCTTCAGTACATGTGGTGTTGTGATGAAGGTAGTGTGTGTCTTCAGTACATGTGATGTTGTGATGAAGGTAGTGTGTGTCTTCAGTACATGTTGTGTTGTTATGAAGGTAGTGTGTGTCTTCAGTACATGTGGTGTTGTGATGAAGGTAGTGTGTGTCTTCAGTACATGTGATGTTGTGATGAAGGTAGTGTGTGTCTTCAGTACATGTGGTGTTGTGATGAAGCTAGTGTGTATCTTCAGTATATGTGGTGTTGTGATGAAGGTAGTGTATGTCTTCAGTACATGTGGTGTTGTGATGAAGCTAGTGTGTATCTTCAGTACATGTGGTGTGATGAAGGTAGTGTGTGTCTTCAGTACATGTGGTGTTGTGATGAAGCTAGTGTGTGTCTTCAGTACATGTGGTGTTGTGATGAAGGTAGTGTGTGTTCAGTACATAGTGTAGTGTGTGTCTTCAGTACATGGTGTAGTGTGTGTTCAGTACATGGTGTAGTGTGTGTTCAGTACATGGTGTAGTGTGTGTGTTCAGTACATGGTGTAGTGTGTGTGTTCAGTACATGGTGTAGTGTGTGTTCAGTACATGGTGTAGTGTGTGTTCAGTACATGGTGTAGTGTGTGTGTTCAGTACATGGTGTAGTGTGTGTGTTCAGTACATGGTGTAGTGTGTGTGTTCAGTACATGTGGTGTTTTGATGATGGAGGTAGTGTGTGTCTTCAGTACATGTGGTGTTGTGATGAAGGTAGTGTGTGTCTTCAGTACATGTGGTGTTGTGATGAAGGTAGTGTGTGTCTTCAGTACATAGTGTAGTGTGTGTCTTCAGTACATGGTGTAGTGTGTGTTCAGTACATGGTGTAGTGTGTGTTCAGTACATGGTGTCGTGTGTGTGTTCAGTACATGGTGTCGTGTGTGTGTTCAGTACATGGTGTAGTGTGTGTCTTCAGTACATGGTGTAGTGTGTGTCTTCACTACATGGTGTAGTGTGTGTGTTCAGTACATGGTGTAGTGTGTGTCTTCAGTACATGGTGTAGTGTGTGTGTTCAGTACATGGTGTAGTGTGTGTCTTCAGTACATGGTGTAGTGTGTGTCTTCACTACATGGTGTCGTGTGTGTGTTCAGTACATGGTGTAGTGTGTGTCTTCAGTACATGGTATAGTGTGTGTCTTCACTACATGGTGTCGTGTGTGTGTTCAGTACATGTGGTGTTGTGATGAAGGTAGTGTGTGTCTTCAGTACATGTGGTGTTGTGATGAAGGTAGTGTGTGTCTTCAGTACATGGTGTAGTGTGTGTTCAGTACATGTGGTGTTGTGATGAAGGTAGTGTGTGTCTTCAGTACATGGTATAGTGTGTGTCTTCACTACATGGTGTCGTGTGTGTTTTCAGTACATGGTGTAGTGTGTGTTCAGTACATGTGGTGTTGTGATGAAGGTAGTGTGTGTCTTCAGTACATGTGGTGTTGTGATGAAGGTAGTGTGTGTCTTCAGTACATGGTGTAGTGTGTGTTCAGTACATGGTGTAGTGTGTGTTCAGTACATGGTGTAGTGTGTGTGTTCAGTACATGGTGTAGTGTGTGTGTTCAGTACATGGTGTAGTGTGTGTTCAGTACATGGTGTAGTGTGTGTTCAGTACATGGTGTAGTGTGTGTGTTCAGTACATGGTGTAGTGTGTGTTCAGTACATGGTGTAGTGTGTGTTCAGTACATGGTGTAGTGTGTGTGTTCAGTACATGGTGTAGTGTTTGTCTTCACTACATGGTGTAGTGTGTGTGTTCAGTACATGGTGTAGTGTGTGTTCAGTACATGGTGTAGTGTGTGTTCAGTACATGGTGTAGTGTGTGTCTTCAGTACATGGTGTCGTGTGTGTGTTCAGTACATGGTGTAGTGTGTGTCTTCAGTACATGGTATAGTGTGTGTCTTCACTACATGGTGTCGTGTGTGTGTTCAGTACATGTGGTGTTGTGATGAAGGTAGTGTGTGTCTTCAGTACATGTGGTGTTGTGATGAAGGTAGTGTGTGTCTTCAGTACATGGTGTAGTGTGTGTTCAGTACATGTGGTGTTGTGATGAAGGTAGTGTGTGTCTTCAGTACATGGTATAGTGTGTGTCTTCACTACATGGTGTCGTGTGTGTGTTCAGTATATGTGGTGTTGTGATGAAGGTAGTGTGTGTCTTCAGTACATGTGGTGTTGTGATGAAGGTAGTGTGTGTCTTCAGTACATGGTGTAGTGTGTGTTCAGTACATGGTGTAGTGTGTGTTCAGTACATGGTGTAGTGTGTGTGTTCAGTACATGGTGTAGTGTGTGTGTTCAGTACATGGTGTAGTGTGTGTTCAGTACATGGTGTAGTGTGTGTTCAGTACATGGTGTAGTGTGTGTGTTCAGTACATGGTGTAGTGTGTGTCTTCACTACATGGTGTAGTGTGTGTGTTCAGTACATGGTGTAGTGTGTGTTCAGTACATGGTGTAGTGTGTGTGTTCAGTACATGGTGTAGTGTGTGTGTTCAGTACATGGTGTAGTGTGTGTCTTCACTACATGGTGTAGTGTGTGTGTTCAGTACATGGTGTAGTGTGTGTCTTCACTACATGGTGTAGTGTGTGTTCAGTACATGGTGTAGTGTGTGTGTTCAGTACATGGTGTAGTGTGTGTGTTCAGTACATGGTATAGTGTGTGTCTTCACTACATGGTGTCGTGTGTGTGTTCAGTATATGTGGTGTTGTGATGAAGGTAGTGTGTGTCTTCAGTACATGTGGTGTTGTGATGAAGGTAGTGTGTGTCTTCAGTACATGGTGTAGTGTGTGTTCAGTACATGGTGTAGTGTGTGTTCAGTACATGGTGTAGTGTGTGTGTTCAGTACATGGTGTAGTGTGTGTGTTCAGTACATGGTGTAGTGTGTGTTCAGTACATGGTGTAGTGTGTGTTCAGTACATGGTGTAGTGTGTGTGTTCAGTACATGGTGTAGTGTGTGTCTTCACTACATGGTGTAGTGTGTGTGTTCAGTACATGGTGTAGTGTGTGTTCAGTACATGGTGTAGTGTGTGTGTTCAGTACATGGTGTAGTGTGTGTCTTCACTACATGGTGTAGTGTGTGTCTTCACTACATGGTGTAGTGTGTGTTCAGTACATGGTGTAGTGTGTGTTCAGTACATGGTGTAGTGTGTGTGTTCAGTACATGGTGTAGTGTGTGTTCAGTACATGGTGTAGTGTGTGTCTTCACTACATGGTGTAGTGTGTGTCTTCAGCACATGGTGGCGCTGTGGAGGGATGACTGAGTCATGAAGAAAGTGCAGCAGTAATGATTAACAGACGCCGGTGTGAACCGGCCTGAACTCTTCTCTTGTCTGGCAGCAGCAAAATAAATTAAATATTCAGGCAGCACAGCAAGTATTTCACAGCTAGTATTTCACAGCTAGTATTTCACAGCTAGTATTTCACAGCAAGTATTTCACAGCTAGTATTTCACAGCTAGTATTTCACAGCTAGTATTTCACAGCAAGTATTTCACAGCAAGTATTTCACAGCTAGTATTTCACAGCAAGCATTTCACAGCAAGTATTTCACAGCTAGTATTTCACAGCTAGTATTTCACAGCAAGTATTTGACAGCAAGTATTTGACAGCATGTATTTCATAGCAAGTATTTCACAGGAAGTATTTCACAGCAAGTATTTCACGCAGGACAGATGCTGACCTTTGTGTTACTAGCAACAAAGCAACACATACTAATGACAACTTAATGAATGACATCATCTGGTGCTCAAACGTGTTTGAAGTGTTAGTGTACAGGACACACAACCACATAGCAGAGGTGACTGCAGCCTGGACAGACAGGACCACACCACGGTGATGCCTGAAGTAATCAGTCTAACAAGCGAGCGGACCATGGTACCACCTACAAGCACGTGCAGAAATAAAAATAAAAATTAGGTGCAGCATTTCATCTCCCCCCTACACTCCCCTCTGACTCCCGAGCAAATCACCGCAGCATCTGAGGTTCAGCGAAGTCCCAGGACCCCCATGTTCAGCGAAGTCCCAGGACCCCCACGTTCAGTGAAGTCCCAGTCAGTGAAGTCCCAGGACCCACATGTTCAGCGAAGTCCCAGGACCCCCATGTTCAGCGAAGTCCCAGGACCCCCATGTTCAGCGAAGTCCCAGGACCCCCATGTTCAGCGAAGTCCCAGGACCCACATGTTCAGCGAAGTCCCAGGACCCCCATGTTCAGCGAAGTCCCAGGACCCACATGTTCAGTGAAGTCCCAGGACCCCCATGTTCAGCGAAGTCCCAGGACCCCCATGTTCAGCGAAGTCCCAGGACCCACATGTTCAGCGAAGTCCCAGGACCCCCATGTTCAGCGAAGTCCCAGGACCCCCATGTTCAGCGAAGTCCCAGGACCCCCATGTTCAGCGAAGTCCCAGGACCCCCATGTTCAGCGAAGTCTCAGGACCCACATGTTCAGCGAAGTCCCAGGACCCCCACGTTCAGTGAAGTCCCAGGACCCCCATGTTCAGCGAAGTCCCAGGACCCCCATGTTCAGCGAAGTCCCAGGACCCCCACGTTCAGCGAAGTCCCAGGACCCCCACGTTCAGTGAAGTCCCAGGACCCCCACGTTCAGCGAAGTCCCAGGACCCCCACGTTCAGTGAAGTCCCAGGACCCCCACGTTCAGCGAAGTCCCAGGACCCCCACGTTCAGCGAAGTCCCAGGACCCCCATGTTCAGCTAAGTCCCAGGACCCCCATGTTCAGCTAAGTCCCAGGACCCCCACGTTCAGCGAAGTCCCAGGACCCACCTGCCCAGAAGCTGAACGAGCAACACAGTAAAATGGCGCGTTTTCATTCATTCCTTTCATAAAGAGTATCAACACAGCGGCTGGAAAGCAGCACCCCTGTTTTGGGTGGACCACATATGGTCTCTTTTAGCGGGAGCGGTGACTTCCTGATTACCCAGCATTCCTCCTTTTCCCCAGACGACTGAAAGCCTCAGTGTGTCATTCTCTACACGAGTCAGACATTCCCTAGAATACACCACCCCTCACGTGTGATCATGACAGCCAATAAAGAGGGGTTATGATCACTGTGGCGCTTACTGCCTGACAACACCCTGAGACACACACACACACACACACACACACACACACACACACACACACACACACACACACACACACACACACACACACACACACGCACGCAGTGTCCTCCCAGCTGCAGAATAACAACAAGAGAACAAGATCAGACCCACCCAGAGCGGTGACGGAGCAGTACTGGAAGGACATATGAGAAAAGGAGGCATCGCACAACACCAGTGTCCAGTGGCTGGTGGACCTGGAAGCAGACCACGGCAACTTCCCGGAAAAAGAACCTGTTATCATCACAGTGGCCAACATCCAATGAAGCCTCTCAAGCATGGTCACTGGAGGGCTCGTCATTGTACAGGGAGAACAGGACCTAATAACCGTCATCAAGAACTCAACCCGGCGGTGGAAGACGACATTAGAAGCCAACTCAAAGACAGTCACAAAGAGATTGGCATGTATGAGGATGTGGCATATACCAAGGTGGTGCACCAATTATGTATACCCATAATTCCGAGGCTACCAAGTTATAGTCTTTAGATTGACTCAAGCCAAAGAAGGATAGGACTGATCATAATCCCAGTGGAAATCCTGATTAGCAGATGATCTGTGGGCTTGTTTAAAAAGCCTTTGATTAACTGAAACATCGCTTCATAAAATATAGCAGATGTCTTGATAGCCTGAAAATGAAGAACGGTCTCTTTTTAGAGGGTCTGTCTTAATACTGATGGGAACTCTAAAGGGGACTGACCACAGATTTTTTGATGATTGATATGATATGATTGATATGTAGCATTTTCAGAGCATACATGACTGGAAAGTTGAAATAAAAAATATACAGCTGTCATGGTCTACATATTGAGAGAACTCCTGCTGCTGTTCTGCATAGACTGGGACCCCCCCAGTCAGATCATCACAAAGAATGGATATAGATACAGGGTCAGAAGTGAAGGTACCTTCAGCCACCTCCTATACATGGATGACATCAAGCTGTTTGACTCACTGAGCCACCTCACCAGGATCTATAGCGGTGACATCGGGATGTTATTCGGACTGGACAAGTGCAGTCGAATGGTGGCGAAAAGAGAAAAGGTGGCGAGGACCGAAGGGGTTAAATTACCAGCTGGCAGGATAACAGACATACAGGACAGTTACAAGAACCTGGAAACTCCGAGGAGGCAGCAAGGATGTCAGCTACAGCAAAATACCCCCAAAGAGTGAGGCAGGTCCTGAAGACCTAGCTCAATGAAGAATAAGATCTAAGCCATCAACACATATGCCCTACCAGTCATCAGTTACCAGCTGGAATAATAAGCTGGCCAAAGGATGAGGTAAAAGCCACAGATATCAGGGCATCAGAACTCCTTACAATGCACAGAGGGTGCCATCCGAAGTCCAGCAACCTGAGAATGTACAATAAGCGTACAGATGGGGACCAAGTGTTAGTTAGTGTCGGAGCCACTATCCATGGTGAAACAAGGAATATCCATGAGCACATCAGAAAGATGGCTCCCAGGACAAATTGCTAACTGAGTACCTCAGGCAGCAGAAGACAGAGAGTGGGGAGAAAGAAGAAGAGGAGGTATCATGGAAGACTAAGCCCCTCCATGGGATGTACCAACAATAGATAGGAGATGTAGCTGATATTGAGAAATCCTACCAGTGGCTAAAAAAGGCTGGACTGAAGTACAGCACAGAGGCTCTGATCATGGCAGCACAAGAACAGGCACTCAGCACCAGATCGGGTGAGGCAGGGGTCTACAACACCAGATAATACGCAAGATTCAGGCTGTGCAAAGACGCTCCTGAGACAGTCCATCACCTAGTAGCAGGGTGTAAAATGCTAGCTAGGAAAGTGTACATCGAAAGGCATAACAAGTACCTGGGCTAGTGTACAGGAACATCTGTACTGAATACAGACCGGAAGTCCTCAAGTCTCAACGGGAGACACCACCTAAGGTGGTTGAGAATGGCAGAGAGTTAAGATCCTGTGGGACTTCAAGTTCCGGACTGACATGCAGGTGCTGGCTAACCAACCAGGAATCAGGAATCAGGAACAATTTATTGTCATTTCAAACACACACTTGCATACACAAAAGAAACGAAATGTCATTTCTCCCAGCCCACAGCAATGCAATACAAAAGATAAAAATTTATATCCAAAATTTCCCAAAATGGAGAGAACAAAGCAAAAAAGCACAAACAAAACAAAAACACGCAAAGTCCTTTCAGTGCAACACAGTCCAAAAATTCCACTGTCCAGAGAACGAACGCCAGCCAGGATGACTGTCGGAACTGCCGGTCTGCATGGGCTAGCAGTTAGCTTAGCCTGCCCTGCTTCCGTGTCCTGTCAGATGGGCGCAGCTTCGGGCAGGGCCGTGGTCCTTGGGCCCACCGGACGCAGCAGACCAGGCTCCCTCAGCCGATCCAACACTTGCTCTCCCAGCCAGACACCTTCGACACACCTCCCCCGCACTCCACACGACGACACAAACGAAGACGCAGACAAAAACACTACACAGTCTATGCTAGGCAAGGCCGCCGCCACACCGCCTGGTCTTCCTCTCGGCCGCAGTTCTGGGCAGAGCCGTGGTCCCTGGGCCCACAGGATGCAACAGACCAAGCTCTCTCAGCTGATCCAATGCCAGCTCTCCCAACCATTAAACTAAAAAAGAATTGACAATCAAAATGAAAACTTAACACGATGAGACAACCTTAGACACAGACGTGGACAATGACACTGCATAGACGGTACTGGGTGAGGCCACTGCAAACGTGAGTTCGCGCTGCCATCTTCCCACACCAGAAGCGATGTAGCCAGAACCAGACATTGTGGTGGTCGACAAGGAACAGAAGACAGCAGTAGTGATTGATGTGGCAATCCCGAGCAATGGCAACATCAGGCAGAAAGAGCATGAGAAGCTAGACAAATACCAAAGGCTGAAAGAAAAACTAGATTGGATGGTGAAATCCACAGTAGTCCCAGTTGTAAAAGGAGCACTAGGGGCTGTGACCCCCAAATTGGGAGAGTGGCTCCAGCATCCCAGGAACAACATTTGAGGTCTCTGTCCAGTCCTAGGAACAGCTAACATACTGCGCAGAACCCTCAAACTCCCATGCCTCTAGTAGAGGCCTGTGTGTCAGGTGGTGTGTGTCTTGAGGAAGAGCTTGTCTCCTGGTAGGGTCAGCCAAGGTGGATAAGTCAGTGGGAATGTTCCTGATGAAGCGCGATCCAACAAAGACCTCAATGGCAGAACTGGCAGAAGATGTCTCCAGGTCACAACGACAGTGAAGGCAGATGAAGGCTGCAAAAAAGGGTGGTCCCCAATCGTCTTGGTTCTGCACGCCACTGGACTCTGGCCACCCCTTGCCAAAGACCGTGTGGTGGCTGCAGGCGAATCAGCCACTCCATGTAAAAAGCTGTCATATGCAGGCCTCCTCCCATTATTGGGCTCCAGGATCAGCCTGTATGCCCACCTGAGGACCCAGAGGGTGGACAGTCATACTCGACCCCGAGTGACCGCCAGTAATGATGATATATATATATATAACAGTTATGGATGTAGGCCTATAAACATCATAATGCTTTCTTCATTTCATCGTTTTACAATTCCTTGAAAATGTGTGTTTTGGGGGTCCTCTTTATTCAGGCCTGCATCATGTCAGTTTGATGGCCTTTGCCTTCTCTCACTGACTGAAATGAAATAAAGAGCTTATCTAATTTGTCTGTTTAACCATTAACCCTCCGTGGAGAGATGAAGACCTGCCCAGTGTTTTCTCCATTAGCTTCAATACAAGACGACAGAACATGTCCTGCTCAGGGACACTCTGTGTGATTCATTATTCTTCAATCTAATATTTGGTTAAATTTCATTTATTGTAGAAAGAAAGAAAGAAAGAAAGAAAGAAAGAGTGGGGAAATGACGAGAGAGAGAGAGAGAGAGAGAGCAGGAGAGACAGAGAGAGAAAAGAAATCAAAGAATATTAGAAAGAAACAGACAAATATAAATTTTGCACACCATCCTCTTGCCATTTACTTGCTAGAAAAATAAATGTAACTCTTGATCCACCATCTGGATCCTGTCCACATGACATCCATGCTAGCTCAGAGTTCTGCAGCTCGAAACCTCGGCCTCATGGTGCTCTAACTAGTCAGACTGTACCATCTTAATCCTCTTTAATATTCGGGGGGCAGGTCTGTACCAATGCAACCCATCCACAAACAAAATGATATGACTGGATTTCTCTCCTCACACGGATGTATAGTTCCTCACATGGATGTATAATTTCTCACATGGATGTATAGTTTCTCACATTAATGTATAGTTTCTCACATGGATGTATAGTTCCTCACATGGATGTATAGTTTCTCACATGGATGTATAGTTTCTCACATGGATGTATAGTTCCTCACAGGGATGTATAGTTCCTCACATGGATGTATAGTTTCTCACACGGATGTATAGTTCCTCACATGGATGTATAGTTTCTCACATGAATGTATATTTTCTCACATGGATGTATAGTTTCTCACATGGATGTATAGTTCCTCACATGGAT